>NW_028318841.1:1502083-1802500 GCF_062004578.1 Staurois parvus
ATAGGTAAATACATTTTAAACGTATCAAAAGGTTGCCAAATTCTTGCTGCAACCTGCTGAATGTTTGTTGATACAAGCAGTATCCACTTGGTATTCAAAACACTCTCTCTCTATGTGTTTAGGCCTCATTCACACAGATGTACCTAAGGCCCCTTTCACACGGGCGGTTAGATTTCAGCTTTTAGCTGCGGTTAGAGGAACTTACTGCAGCTAAATGCAGACAATGCATCTCTATGGCTCCATTCACACACTGCGTTTAGCAATGTTTTCATAACATACGGTTTTATGTGTTTATGAAAAATAAAGTTGACTGCTTCCAGGAGCGATGTACATATCTGTACATAAATGCAGTTAATCGCAGTACAAAGAAAAAATAAGTAAACAGTTGCATTAAGAAAAGGCAAGAATTTACTACTGCAGCTAAATGCAGCCGCATGTAAACGCACATAAATGCAGATAATCGCAATGTACCAATATACTACAACAAGTGATCTGTGTGCCAGGAGTGTTGGAATTTCCAAATAAAAAAACCTGCATTTACAAGCTGCAGAACAACCGTCTGTGTGAAAGGGGCCTAAAGCATACACATGTGCAAAATGCCATTTTGCCTGCACAGGATGTACAGGTGATCCATGCATCCATGCTCAGGGCATCCCATTCATGTCAGTGCGTGTCCCAGAACACAGACAGTGCACACCAAGAAAGCTGCATACAGTGACTGCTCAAAAAAAAAAAGCATCATCTTGCACAACGTGCTGTGGATCTGCCTGCCAGCCACTGAAGGGGTGCAACCTACTAAAAATGCAGTGGCCCGTGGGTGGAAGCACAGTGAGCAGGGGAGATGTGCATCTGACACACCTGAAAGTAATGGATGTTGAAGACACCAGCAGTGGGTGTAGCTCTGCAAGAGATCAGTCACTGTTAGCACTCAATGGTACAAAGGCTACTCTCCTTTGTCCCTTATGTATATTTTATCTAAATAGTAAATTCCTGGTAATCCTGCCATTACTCCTCCGAGATATCCTCTTCCTGTTAGTTCCTGACCACGCTAAGCATGGAAGCAGAAATATGATGTTGTGGTCAGTTTGCATTCCTGCTTGGTCCTTGGGACATACAGGATGTCGTGCCAATCTATGTCACGCCTGTAGTCCCATAGTCACAGGGTGCTATGCTCCCACTCAGTCCTGTCCTAGCAGAACCCGTTGTCACTAGGGATGAGCTTTGGGTTCAGGCCAAAACAAAGTTCTTTTTGAACTTTGCATATTTGGCAAATGTGCGAGTTATATCCAGTTGCAGACTCTGGACGTATTAGACATGCCCCTCAAAAATGTCATGATTGTACATAGGGTGTGTGTAATACATCCAGTCTTTCTGCCCCACTTCCAGGACTCCCCATCACAGTACGCAGCAATTCAGCTCTGATTAATCAAAGCGGCATTGCCCAGTACACAGAGAAAGTGTTCTGAGTCTGGCAATGTCTATAAACAACATTGCTCGAAAGAAACAATGTTTCATTTTGTATCTGTTTATTCATCTACAGATCAAAGGGATGACTTTCCATGTGCAGATAAAGTAATTTAAAGCAACCTAACAAGTAAAAAAAAGTTTTTTACTTGTTTTTAAATTAAATGTTCCTCTGTTTAACCCTTTATTAACCCTTAGTTTACTCTAATCAGTTCTATTTATATATATATATTCTCTGTATTTTCCTTCTCCATTCAATTATTATTTTCCAGCTGATTTTTTTTGTTAGTTTCTATTTTATTCAGTAATAATAATTTAAACTTTATTTCATTTGTAAATAACTATGCAATGCTTTGTACCAAAGTCATAATTTTAGTGTCAAATTACAAAATGAAATCTGCACTTTTTATGTGCAGTAACACTATTTATTTTTAAATTAACACTGGTCAAAAAAATAAAAAGTGCGTTTTGTTATATTTAATTTTTTAAGGATTGTGAGAGAAAAAAAATAAAAAGGCAACATTCACAAAAAGAAAGCCTTGTTTGTCCTTAAAAGAAAAAACAATATACTGTATATATATTATGTTTTTATCTTAAGTAATGACAAAGTTATTGCAGAACAAACATGTCCATAGCAGAAATGTGAAAATTTCTGTGGTCCATAGGGGGTGAACAGGTGTGAGATATATTGTATTTGCCTGCATGCCAAGCTAAACCTCCACCTACAGCAGGAAGTGATACAGATATGACAGCTTCCTGTGACAGCTTCCTGTTTAGGTTGATTGCTAGGAATCTGGTTATACTCCGTGCCCCAGATGACCCTATTTCATCCACCTGAGGATGTAGTCATAACATAAACAAAGGGGTGGGGAGATTGCACTTCAGATCAGTGACCAATTTTGTGGCAATTAATGTTTCACGATAAGTATTATAACAATTGCTTTTTTCTGCCAATCAGTATTTTTTTTATATATTTTTCTTCATTAGTACATGCCCCGCTGGGCAGTGCCCAGCCCCCCATGATGTCTGTTTGACAATCTCTTGCTGATTGGCCTGAACTGATTTTAAAGATTTTCTTCCCTTTAACATTTCACAAGTCACACATGAACCAAACCCAGGTACTTTCACCTTATCCCTAGTTATCGCAGGTACATTCGCCTTATCCCTAGTTATTGCAGGTACTTTCGCCTTATCCCTAGTTATCGCAGGTACATTCGCCTTATCCCTAGTTATCGCAGGTACATTCGCCTTATCCCTAGTTATCACAGGTACTTTCACCTTATTCCTAGTTATCACAGGTACATTTGCCTTATCCCTAGTTATCTCAGGTACATTCGCCTTATCCCTAGTTATCACAGGTACATTCGCCTTATCCCTAGTTATCGCAGGTACATTCGCCTTATCCCTAGTTATCGCAGGTACATTCGCCTTATCCCTAGTTATCACAGGTACATTCGCCTTATCCCTAGTTATCACAGGTACTTTCACCTTATTCCTAGTTATCACAGGTACATTTGCCTTATCCCTAGTTATCTCAGGTACATTCGCCTTATCCCTAGTTATCACAGGTACATTCGCCTTTTCCCTAGTTATCACAGGTACATTCGCCTTATCCCTAGTTATCACAGGTACATTCGCCTTATCCCTAGTTATCACAGGTACATTCGCCTTATCCCAAGTTATCACAGGTACATTCTGTGTGCTGAACTGAATCTGCAAGAAGAGAGCATGAGGGGCTGTCTGTTGCCTGAGACCATAGGTGTGCCAGCGGCACTAAGGCTACCAGGGATATTGTAGCCCACATTTTAGCCCACACCTATAATCTGCCATATTCTAGCAATAGGCAATGCAACCTACATTCATCTGCCTCCATCCAGCCCACTGGAGGGGCCATCAAGGGACAGGCTGTTGACTGGAGGATATCAGCACAGAATTGGTGTGGTTTTGCCACTTTTATTATATTACTGGAACTTGGCTGTTGACAATAGGGTTCCTTCCAGGATACTTTGGGAGCATCTGTATTACAAATGCATTAGCTTTGAGGGTGAGCCCTTCAACACAAGTTTAAGAGCCCCACTACTGACAAACTGGTTTATTATTCCATTGGCCTGTGGTTAGATGTGGCCTTTACACAG
This sequence comes from Staurois parvus, assembly GCF_062004578.1. Lineage (NCBI taxonomy): Eukaryota > Metazoa > Chordata > Amphibia > Anura > Ranidae > Staurois > Staurois parvus. The sequence goes on from NW_028318841.1 coordinate 1,505,683, forward strand.
TAGATAGGCTACACTGTCATATGCATTGTTATTTGCGTTATTTCGAACTATAAGTGTATTTACTTCTGTCAATGCAGATATTGCTGTGTTAAAATCATTTCCACTTGCTTGCCTAGTGCATTTTGGCAAAGATGTTTCACAGGCAGTTGAGGAAATGAATGGTACCTAAATTTACTGCACTTGTTCCTGTGTTTGATATTTGGATAATCCTGGAATTGATAAAATTGTCTTCTGAGCACTTCACTTACAGAGATTATTCCTGCTTAATTACAGCCTATTATATCACTACTGGTGTGTCAGCGAGTTTTGAGGTTCAGTTCAGTAGGGCTGATCACCACTAGGAAAGTCAATCGAACTCAACATTCCGGCAGTTTCTGTGGGGGTAGTGCTACATGCTGGAACTCATCGGAGATCCTTCTAACCCCTTTCACAGAGTGATAACAATGTCAGGAAATATGAGGCAAGCAAGCAAGATGGACCCAGTCACCACCACCAGGTGATGTGAAGAATGGAATGGCCAGTTATAGATGAGTGTTGTGATGGACGTCTTGGCAATTGACTGCCAGGTGTTCATCAGACACAGACTGTGAGACACCTCCCACATCGGTGCTCTCCTAGAATGGAGAAAATATTTTTTTGGCCTCCTTCTAGGATGCAAATCTACCACTAATAAGTAATGCTGAAGAACAACTAAGACCGCTTTCATACTGATGTGGTGTGGTTTGACCGTCCCATGGGTGCAGTTCAGTGTAATAAGGATCATTACTAATATGTTATTCAGTTGTTGAACCCAGTTGTGGAGCAGATCACCACAGGGAAGGGCAGAATAGCCCAACATTCTTCAGCCGGAGGTAGCTGCAAAGAAAACAAAGAAAGGATATCTAAGATAGAGAAGTCTGCTTTCAACACAATCTTCTTACATAACTGTTTTGCCCAGCAACAAAATCACCTTCATCACAAATTTTGAAATATTCTCAGTTAGAATTAAAGCATTTGTTATATCTTTGCAAAATTGGGAAGGGATAGAATCTTTGCCAGGATTTTATTTCTTTCCCTAACCCCATCAAGGGACACCAATACAAACCTAATAGTTCTTCTAATCCTTTCTTATGCTACAAAAATATTTTTGTTGCAGTCTGTGTCCCCATTGGAGAGATTTACAGTTTCTTCCTGTTCTTCTGACCCCTTTGTCAGCAGGATGGGAAGTAAGGGGAAATCTCCCCAATGTGCATGCAGACAACAGTAAAATCCCAACAGAGGCTTTAGCTCATTTGAACTCAATTCAGAACAAATATAAAATGTTTTGCCTGGAGTTGTTCTTTAGAAAGATAGAGACAGCATGACTGATGACATACAAGATGAGAAAATTGAGGGGGAGCTTTACAAATGTGAATTGTTTTACTTTCAAGTTATTTGAATCTGCAGCAGGGGTTACGGAAAATACTGATAAAAACAGAGTTGTTTTTTGTAACTTTAATTTTCTTTTCTGCCAGAGGTGACCTTAGAAAGGTAGAAATAAAAAGCTGAATATTTTACTCTAATTGTTTAAGTCAATATTTGTTTCAGTTCCATTATCCTGTCCTCAGAGCCAGTCAGCCATGTATTGCTCCTTTTAGAACTTTCTGTGGTTTCTCCAGTAACTAATATCACACTTGATGGAAAGCAGATTAAAAAGCTAATGTCGTGAAGTGCATAAGACGACGTATCTGCGTACATCAGCCGTCTGATGCTTACAGTTTCCTAAGTCATTAAATCTGGTCATACCTCATTACTAAACCTTTTTTAGCTGTGCATGGGCATGAAGCATATAAAGATATAAGGGCATCTCTAACTTAGTGGAAAATTTCCAGTACAGGTGGATTAACAGCATTACTTGGCATGCCAATTCTACACTGTATTTTCTTTTTAACTGTTCCTTATGCTATTGTATAATCTTTTCTTTCTAGAAATTACTAACGTTTAAACAATAAATGTACTTTTTAGTACAGCTATCCTACAAATGCTCCCCCCACCACCAAAAAAGGCCTTCAAGTGTTATACTTACCTGTAGTTTCTCCTCTGAGATCTCGCTGTTTTGGCTACAGGAACCCATTCACTCATTTATATGGAAAGATAGTTCACCATTAATAAAAGAGAAAATACAGTCAGTACAGCAGTTCATAGAGAAAGATTTAACACTTGGGGGGGTGGTAATTTAATGGCTAACCAGTTATTGCAGTTATGTGTTTTTCAAAGCATATTATATTGTAAATGCAGATAGTTTCAAATTTGAAGCAGGGCCTTCAACAAAGGGAGCAGATAGGTGGCTCATCACTGTCCTGCTGCTGTGCATTTGTAGGCTGATGGCAGGGAGGTGACCAGGCTGTATTGCTTAATTGCAGGAGAGAAAACTCAGGTTAAAAGCCTGATTATGTTGTCTGTCAGGGAGTTTCTAATTACTGTCTGTGCTGGTCCAGCCAGCATCTCCAGCCCTCCTTTCACATTCCTAGAGAAACCTTTGTAGCAGCCAGGGAAGAAGTGAAGGGGAAATACTACAGAGATTCACTTGAGTGACAGCTCTGAGTCTGCTGGGGCAGCTGACATCATATCCAAGAGGGGGGTGTCCAGCAGCAGTCCCAGGGCTTTGGATGTCTACATGAGGACATCCAGGATAATGCACATATAGATTTATCAGAAAATTGTTGTTGAAATTAATGGACTAGCAACAGGGTCTCATTAAACACTAGCCTTTCACCACCCAAAACTCTGCCTACCGACACACTCATGAAGCTGCCTACTACATGACGATATGCTGAGGGATCATGGGAAATGCAGTGTAGCTCCAGGCATAGGGCCAGATTTAGACTTTGAGGGGCCCAAGGTACTTCAGATTCGGGGGGGCCTCATACACACTTGGTTTACATTGTCACATTTCCAAATGCTTGACACAAAATCATTCAGATCATTCTGAAGTCAAGCATGTACAACACACACATGCAATCATAGGCCACCATCTTTAAGAGCAAACGTGCTCTATGGGGTTGATTTACTAAAGGCAAATAGAGTGAGCACTTTAAAGTGCAATTGCACTAATTAGTAGATCTTAGCTAATGTGCTAAAGCTCTGCTTATTTCCATCATCCAATCATGTGAAAGCAAAAATTGTGTTTTTTTTTCTTTTCCTTGCACCTAGCTGGGTGTTTTTTACAAAATGAAGTTTTACCACATTCACATTTACTAAGAAAAAAGAGTGCAACTGCACTTGCAGAGTGCACAGTCTATTTGCCTTTAGTAAATCAACCCCTATGTGTGCTTAGCTTAAGCTGCCAAAATTTGTTTTTAAAACCATTGCAATGTACCAGTCCAAAGTAAAAACTTTTACAGATGATACATGTAATAAAATAAAGTAATGTTTATTATATATTTTATATACTTTTTATGTTGTTTTATATTATTGCTGTATAGGAGGAGCCTTCTTTCAGGGGTCCCAGGGTAGTTGCCCCTTATAAATTGGCACTGACCAGCCCCCTTTAAGCCACCAAGCATAGTGTTTACTTTTTCCTCTGTAGCTCATTACTCTCTCTTTTTGTTGGACAGCTCAAGAAGAGGGGAGGAATTTGGATGGCTTTCTTCAGCTTCCACCACTGTTTGGATTATGACTGCCCCTATCAATGAGGCAGGGAAAGGATTCCTATTGGCCATTGGGGCTAGGGAGACTGTGATTGGCTGCTGTAGTTAGCTCTGCACAGATAAAGTGGGGTCTCAGTTCAGGTGAACTTTGGGGAGGGAGGAGGAAGTGTCTGCAGAGCAGGCGACCCTCCAGCTGTTATGAAACTACAAGTCCCATCATGCCTCTGCCTTTCGAAATAATGCTTGTAACTGTCAATCTAGCAATGCCTCATGGGACTTGTAGTTTGCCAACAGCTGGAGGGCCCCCAGTTTGACACCCGTGCTGTACAGTGTCTGTTGGGCAAGAGAGCAGCTGGAATTTGCAGGCGAGAGGGCTGTCCTGGTGTGTGTTTCTGCCTGGAAACCAGGAGTCAAGAGCTCAGGTGATTGCTGTGGCCGCTGAGAGGCTGCTGTTGTGGAAAAAAGGTACCACTTGGCTGCTGGTGCTGCTGAGGATCAAGTTGCAAGGGACTTTGCTACTGAAACATGTGACTGATGTCCTGCATCTGGGTATGAGTGTGTTAAAGAGCCCCAAAGGTTGTTGTTCCTGAGGTATTGTTGCAGTCAGGGGTGGACTGACAACACATGGAGTCCCCAGGCAACAGGGGATCATGGGGCCCCTGTGTCCTTGCCCAAACTCAAAAAAGCCTATGAAAAAGGTACCAGGGGCATCTCATGGGGCCCCCTACTGACCCTAGGCCCTCGGGCAGTGCCCGAGTTTCCAAATGGTCAGTCCGCCCCTGGTTGCAGTGTTTTGCCAGCTGCTGTTTTAGTATCCTGCTGCTTCAGTTTCTTGCTGTTCCAGAGTCATGAGATTTCCAAGAAACCCACAGAGGTGAAATCTAGAGAGGTAGGCGAAAGACCTGACAATCTACCTTTCTCCAGAACCCACTTAAGACCTTCAGCTTTGCTTCTATCCATTACCAAACTGAGTGTGGGAATGGTCATCCAGGAGTGGACTGCATTTGAGAATACTACTGGAGTGGTGAAAGGGATGGCAGCTGAAAAGTTCTGTCAGGAGGGGGGACTATCCCTATCCTGGGAATTACAAATTCTCCTGGTGGGGAAGGAGCGCTTCATAGCATAGAAAAGGACCTAATGCTGGAAGGACTTTAGTTTAAAATTCACTTGCCAGTGATTTTGACAGAGATTGAGAGTCTAAATTAGGTCATTCTTCTGTATATGGCATGGGACTTCCTTTTACAGGGCTTTCCTGTTTAATAAAGCCCATTGAAACTGTTTTCATGAATAGAACACTTAGGTGTAGGTATAGTGAGAACCTTTGCTGATGCAGGGCAGGAGGACCCAAACAATCCAGTGGCTACTCCAGGGGTACCACTACGTCAGGGTACAAGAACTTGGGCTATAGAGAAAATAATCCTACTGTTGTTGATCACAAGACTGTGGCTTTGAGTAAATGTTTTTTTTGCACACACACAAAAAAAGAAAAAAAGCATGATGGATTCATGCAATATGAAAGGATCCTTGATGCTGAAAATCATCTGTATGGAATTCTGTCTAACAGTGATATTTCAGATATGGAATTGCAATGCTAGGATTTCCTATTAATGTTTGTATGTTTCTGCTATAGGTAAGATCTACCTCGTGGAGTTCCAAGCTTTTCTGCAAAACTCTTCTACTTATTATAATGAAAATTCAAAAAAGTAAAGAAGTCCAACAATAAGCATAAGATACCCTTGCAAATCCACCAAAGTGGATTAGGAGCAGTACTAAATGAACTTCCATTCAATGTTAATATTGTCTGCATTTTGGTACATAGTGGTAAATACAACATGTTTCCGATATTTCCAGCTAGGAATGCTAGGAGGTGTGGTTTCATTTTAATGTGAGTACAAACAGTGAAATAAAAAACAGATTTACAGTTAAAAGTAGACATCCATGCTATCATGATTCAGCCAGTTATGACCTTAGTTGAAGTCCATGTCATCATTAATGTCTACTTTTTTACTCTGATATGCTACAATAAATGTAATGTTTTGATCAGAAACATGATGACTCTTTTGTAAAATGTTGATGTTGGATGATGGCACTGCACATAATAATAGGGGGCATGAATAGAAAAGGTAGGGGAATGTGGTGGTGCTTCCATATTTATTAAATTCGAGATACCATTCTTAGCAGTACTGGGCATAGACTTAAGCCAGCCATAGATGGATCAAATGATTCGATCTATTTATGGGCAGGCTGGTTGTACTAAAGTCAATCCATCGATTGACTTCAGTACAACCAGCCTATCAAATTTTTTAATGATCACTGCCAGCAGCTGTAGCTGCCGGCAGTGATCATTGTGTTCTGCCAGCTGGGAAGGCTGCCCTTGTCCTCTCCCTTAACCTCTCCATCAAGATCAATAGCACATATCAGTCCCTCCACTCACACCAAAATGTTGGGTGTAACCCTTGACAGAAAGCTACTAATTCACTCACTTGTTACCTCTCACCTCACCTATTGCACCTTCCCTCTTGTTGGCCTATCTTTACATAGGCTAGTACTCCTTCAGTATTTGATGAATGCTGCTGCTATCCACCTTACCAGTCATTTAGTGGCCACTGTTCCTCTCTGCAATTCTTCCATTAACTTCTACTAGCCCAATGTAGAAAATTCAAAATACTAAAAATAACTTACAAAGCCATCTGCAACTATTTCCCCAGCTACCAACTTGAGCTCAAAATATCAACCAAACTGTCCATCCCCACACACACCTACCTTTCCACCAAGACCTCCTCCTCTTTAGCTCCCTTGCCACCTCTTCCTGTGCTGGTCTCTAGGATTTCTCCAGAGCCTCTCCCATTCGCTGGAACTCCTTAACCCAATCTGTTTGGCTATCTCCTGCTCTGTCAGCATTTGAGCCCTGAAAAGTCATCTATTTAGTCATTTATTTAGTCATCTATCTATTCTGCCTCTACCTTAAAGCTGAATTTCTAATTTATCCATTGACTCATGTCTCACAGTTACTACCTTTTGTAGGACTTACCCTTCCCTTTTTGATTGTATACTTTCACAAGTGGGTTTCTCCAATCCTCTTGTATTCAGTTGTACTTTTTATTGTTTGTAAAGCACTGTGCAAACTGTTAGTACTATACAAATCCTTAGTAATAAAATATTAATTATTGTGTCTCTTGAAATGAGATTATAGTATATTCTAACAAATATTTATCACTATGCTAGTATTTTCTAGGATTGCATATTTCGAGGTATTGTAACATTTACCTCAAATAGTTTTTTCTGTGTCTGTACCATATATTTAACAGTTCTGATTTATATACAGATATCTGTAAATCAAAGAATATGCATGCATCATACATACTAGGGGGGAGTACAATTGGGGGAATCAATGGTGGAGAAGGATCGGGGGGTTCGGGTAGATCACAAGCTTAATAATGGCATGCAATGCAATGCTGTGGTTTCTAAAGTGAGCAAAATCCTCTTGTAATAAAAGAGGTATAGACTCCAGAGAGAGAGATATCATATTACCCCTGTACAAATCATTAGTAAGACCTCATCTGGAATATGCAGTTCAGTTTTCAGGACCAATTTGCAAAAAGAACATTGGGGAACTAGAGAAAGTACAGAGAAGGGCAACCAAACTGATAAGAGGCATGGAGGAGCTCAGCTATGGGGAAAGATTAGAGAAACTGAATTTATTCTCTCTTGAGAAGAGGAGATTAAGGGGGGATATGATCAGCATGTATAAATACATCAGTGGTTTATATAGTGAACTCGGTGTAGAGCTATTCACCCTGAGGTCATCACAGAGGACAAGGGGGCACTCTTTACGTCTGGAAGAAAAGAAATTTAATCTCCAAACACAGTAAGAGCTGTGAAAATATGGAATAGACTCTCTCAAGAATTGGTTCTGGCCAGCTCAGTGGATTGCTTTAAAAAAGGCCTGGATTCTTTCCTAGATACACAGAATATAACTGGATACTAACTTTTATAGGATAAGTTGATCCAGAGAATATCCGATTGCCTCTCAGGGGATCAGGAAGAAATTTTATTCCTTTCAGGAGCAAATTGGATCATGCTTTGCTGGTTTTTTTGCCTTCCTCTGGATCAACTCTGGGTATAGGATTATAACTTTTTTTTTTTAATGGGTGAACTGGAAGAACTTTTGTTTTTTTCAGCCAGACTAACTATGTAACTATGTGGATTTTCCCTAGTGGAACTATCTGTAAATTAAGCGGTGCAGTGAGGATAGCTGCTGGCAGTTACAGGATAAGCCACACACAGTGTGATGTCTTTAGTTAGTACAAACAGACTGTTAGTCGTGCACTGGGAGCAATAAAGAGTAAATCACCATCACACACAGAAATTAAGCCAAAATTATATTTTGTTGAGAACAAATACATTATTTAATACTTTAAAGTATAAGCACACTTTAAATAACAATCTTACAAATGCTTCTCCATATCGTAAACAGCAATATACCTTTAGATGCCTATACTATTTTTTTTTTACTTGCACTTGTTCTAAGCAAAACTGCAATCAAACATTCTAGGTGTCCTACCTAGAAATATTATAAATGTACTGTAAGCCACTGCTTAATGAAGTCAAATATTAACACTGGATATGATAACATCAAATTATTTAGTATTGTATTTAAACCACTTCAGTGCATTTGCATATCACAGCTGTCGGCACATATCACTCTGTATTATGTTTTTCTTTCATGGTCAACCTTTCAAAGCATCTTATTTTTATTTATGTGAGGTTATCATTTCAAGCATTTTTGCATTATTGTGGCTGCTCTCCATGGGGATTACCACTCTGCAGGAACCTGTATTAATGAGAGAGGGGCCTTTTTGAAGTGTCTTTCCCTCTGTTCATTTTTTAAAATCACTGTTCCTAATTAAATGCATCATATTGAAAGGCAATGTATTTGTCATGCTTACTTTGAACTGGTAACAGCCTTAACACATACATAATTCTGTATGTTTAATTTGTTTTTTCTTTTTTTAAATGTGCTGTGTAAAATAAAAATGTGATTATTTTTTTTGAATGCTCAGCCATTAATCAAGCAGTTTGGTGCAGTTGCATTGTTCCATGCTCTCACTAACTTTGCCCACTAGAGGGCAATCAAGCTCAATCAATGAATGGATGGAAAGAAGTGTACTTGGTGATTCATTTCTTGAACCTGAAGTTGAAGTGGCATATTGCACGTGTATTACTGTGCTGCTTTATCTGCAGGTGTCTTCAGTAAGAAGAAGTAAATAGAATAAAATGGTTACACTGTAACTATTGTAATAGCAGGAGACAAAGAATAGAGAGAATTTAGCCAGCTAACAGCCTTAGATTACATCAAACCACACTCATTAAGGATGTTATACACACCACAGGGGAGATTCTTGCTAAATATGCCACCGCTAGCACAATAGCGTAGTGCTGCCCAAGATAATCCATCCAGTAACCTTTGAATCACATCTTACAAATTTGGTGATCATCTGCACTGAATGACGGATAGCATAGTGGCTGAAATGGCTGTAATGCAAATAACAGTTGTAATGATGTGCTAATGGGAATTACATTCCTACCCACTGTGAAGCAGATGCATATGCCCATCTCTTGTATAAAGGCCTGGGATGTAGCATTTGTTTTCACAGATAAGTTGTGTTTGTTAGCAATAGGCATGTAGAGCTACATACATGCTAGTTTTAATGCGTGAGGTCTTATTCATGGTAAGGTGAGCCTTTCTAATGAAAAGATATTCAAGTATGCTACGTAAGCAGGGGCGGACTGACCATTTGGAAACTCGGGCACTGCCCGAGGGCCCAGGGTTGTAGGGGGTCCCATGAGATGCCCCTGGTACCTTTTTCATAGGCTTTTGTGAGTTTGGGCAAGGACACAGGGGGCCCCATGATCCCCTATTGCCCGGGGGCCCCATGAGTTGTCAGTCTGCCCCTGTACGTGTCTTTTAACTCTTGGGCATCACAGGAAAGGCGAGGTAATGTCGTATGCAAATATTAACTTTGGGAACAGTAAGAGAAAGAAGCAAAATGATGGATTTTTCTGGTGCCAAGACACTATTAGACTATGTTTTTAAAAAATTAGCAAAACTTTATTACAAAATCAAAATATTAAACATAGTAAGAATTAAAAGCAATGTCCTAATATTCAATGCCTCCCTTTAAGTGTTCCCCAGGAACACAAAGCCCCAATAAAAGGAGTAAAACACCATTATACTGTGTATATATATATATATATATATATATATATATATATATATAGATATATTTGTATAGTCAGATGGCTCTGCACTTGCTGTGGATGCTTTCATCGTGGGACAATGTGCCTCAATGAGTTTTGTGGGGGAGGGATAGAGGAGCACTTAAAAACTAGAATTAAACATAAGATACAAATTACACATAATGCAATAAACATGGGAATAATGTCATATAACAGAATAAAGCTAACCACTTGCTCTGAGAGGTCCCCACAGGGGGGGAGGGGGGGGGGCTGAGACCTAAGCAATTGTTATTTATTAGGACATTGTTTTTATCCATCCAAATCCATCTTTTTGCTTCTCTTACTGTTCTATACCCATTAGGATGTGAGGCTCCCAACAACCCATATGCATTTTGTATTTATAATTGACTTTGGGAAAGTTAAGGGTTTGTCCACCTACATGCACCTCCTTAAAAACAATAAAGCAGACCATACACAGTTCAAATCTCAGCTGGTTCCTGATGAACCGGATGAGATTCAAACCATGTATGGGCAGGCTGAATGTACCCAAGTTGATTGATCAATCAATTTGGGCACAACCAGTCTGCTGGATTTTTCATTCAATTATTGTCAGCGGCTGTTATAACCGCTAGCAATAATCATAGGGTTCTCTTGGCAGGGACGGTTCCCCCCGCTGGGAGAAAACAATGGCTCCACGGGCGGGATTACCCTGTCAACACTGACTGTGTTAAATGGGGAATCAGGCGTATTTCATTTCTGCAAGCCATGGTCAAAGGAAAGAAATTCATACCGTCTATGGCCTGCCTGTGCAGGCTTAGAATACAATAGCAATGGATGGGGGATTGCTAGCACTCAGTCAGTATCTACATATCTCCAAGTTTCAAGGTTGCTTCAAAATAAATTAGGTATATGCAGGTACCAGTGGGTTTCACTGTAACATTCACTTTAACCTCTAATTAGTAATAAAATGGCAGATTAACATATATAATATTGTGCTATATGTGCTTTTTGGCATGTAGCAGTACCTTCCTTGAATCAGTTTGTAGAACCTAAGAATTAAAGTGGTTCTAAAGGTAGAAGGTTTTTTTTTCTATGCATTAAGGTAAAAAAAATCTGTCTTCAATCCCCCGTTATACTTACCTGAGCCTGATCTCAATCCAGTGCTGGGCTCTCTTCTCTTTCTCTCTCCTCTCTGGACTTAGAAGCAGCAGTTGAAGTCATTGGCTTGTTATGGAGGCACTTGGAAAGGAGAAGGAGCAAAGAAGTGGACACCAAAGGAGGACCATGCTGGAAGAAAACAGAAAAGGAGTGAAGGATTGCGACCCGAGAGTCATGTGACATGGGTTTGGGTAAGTAGAAAGGGTATTATAAAACATTTTTTTCTGCATTACAGTGTCCAGCTAGGAGGTAGTAGAGGTAAGTGGTGGTTGTTTGTGTCATACCGAGAGTTGGATTTAAACACATACTTTACAGCCAGCAATAGTGTTTAGAATTATCTGTGTGAAATTACAATAAATAGTTAATACAGATCATCTTCTCACAGTCATATAAAACAGAAGTAACAGTTGAAGGAATCAATTGTTCAATGGTTCAGGTGTTCCCACTTCCTGTGTCACTCTTCCAATGAATAGAGCTGTCTTGGAGCAAGAGCTTCTCATCTCTCTAGAGCTACACCGCCCCACTTGGCCCAAGTACTATGATTCACAGGAAGATCCTGCCCACAGCTCCAATCCCACTAATACCACCTGATGCCTGATTGCTTGCTGACTTGACTGCAACCCAACAGCAAGCATGTGCCATGAAAATGTTAGTTGCTTAGCTTTCATAATGATCTTCAAAATTTTTTATTTTTTTTGCATGGATCCAAAACAATGGGTGTTTTGACTTCACTTGGTGCAAATATGGGTACTTGTCTGTTAATTCACCGGATTTATTCGGTGAATTAACAGACAAGTACCCAAATATGTTCTGAGTTAGTGACTAGCATATTTAGAAGGAGACCTGTATTGGGAGTCTCCATACTGCTCTCACCACAAGCTTCTTTTTACTTTGAGTTCACTTGCTGCATGCTTGTTCTGGGTCAGTGAGTCAGAAGCTATTACGAAAGGATTATCAGCAAAACCAGATAACTAGTATTTTTAAAAGAGGCGTATTAACAACAGTCTATTTATTTGATGACAGATGTCCTGTAAGTCCTGTCTTCTGCAAGGATAGTTGGCACAAGGCATGAGTGAATCTGGTTAGAAATTGAGCACAATGCATCCTTTTTTGGCAAATCAAAACTTTTAGACTCAACTGCAGAATCAATTTTGCCAGTTTCTGGGTTGAAAAGAATTTAAGATCTGCAGTGAGCAACTTTGCCTTCCTTGTGTCCACATTGCTATAGGTAGTGCATGGTTAATAGCAGCTCACGGCCATAGATGAATTTGGCCCCAGGAAAAAAAAATCCTGCATTTGCAGAGTGGTGGGCAAAGTGTCTACAAAGAGGAGAAGTGGAAAACCAGGAGAGAGATGTGTGTGTTTGAATGCTGACATGCGTTCCAAGCACCAGAGCCTCAGCTCCACTCCAGCTGGACACTGATGCTAGGGGCTTCAGTAGTGGTTCCTGGTTACATGTTGCCTTTTCTTATATACTTACTGTGCAAGATTTTTTTCTGTGAGTGTATTACTTTGTACATTAAAGAAACGCATGTTACACAATGCCAGTGTGCTCTCCCTTGTGCTTTGATATTTTCAAGCTACTTTTTATCTTTTTTTTAATCTTTTTATATTTCAATTTTTTTAAACATTTATGTTTATAACACCTCCTCCAGTAAATGTATTTTCCCTTTACTATTACTTAGAACCTGAGTATTGTTAAAGAATCTTTACTGAATTAGAATAGTTTGGGGTCCTGCACACTTGTCCACTGTGGTGCATTGAGTTAAGGTGCATATGATGTGATTTTACCTGTGTAATGTTAAGACAGCCCATTCTTTTGAATTGGCTGCCAATGCACAAGGACACAAAAAAACCTGCTCCTATTTTCTGACACAGCACACCACAACACATGGTAGTAGGTTATCATGTGGTGTGGTGTACTGCATCACAGATGTGCTGTGAAAGTGCCTTTGTGTGCCACTCAAAATTAATGGTACTAGTGTAGAGGTGTGCTGGTTGCTTTAAATCTTAAACAGCAGTTGCAAAGCATTTTTTCTTCTTTTCACTCGTTGTGAGTGACAGTCAGGAAAAGCAGGACTGTGCTCTGATTGTTGGTTGCTACAGCTGAGAAGGATCCACCCATAGCAACACTGTTGCAGCTGAACTTATGATTGGCTGTGGAGGAAAAGGAGAGAGGAAAAAGGAAGAAGAAGCACATGTGGGGAGGCAGACATTTTCAGGGGACCGCATGGAGCAAGGGCTCCTGGTGTAAGGTCACAGAGTCTCACTCTCTGTGCTGCTAGAGCCCATGGACTGGGCTGGGAGTATGTAGCAGAGAAATTGTTGCAGGAAGACAGTGTGCAAACTAAGGATTGTCCTGCCTGACACTCAGGATTACAGCCACTCAAGTGCATGTGTCTCTCACAGTCTGGAGCTGCTGAAAGAGAGAGGATTTCTACTGCTGTCTAATGCTATCTAGAGGACAATCCAGAAACAGTGAGTACTCTGTGATGAAAGGGGATTTTGATATTGCTGCATTTGCTGTTCATCTCTGGAGAATGGTCATGAGAAAGCCTGCTCTCTAATTCTCAGAGTGACACAGATCTTGGAAAGCCCAAGCTGCTCAGAATTAGCTATTCCTGCTGCTGATTGATAAGAGAACTCTGTCTCTGTATATTACTTGTGATTGTTTCCTCAAAACTTGTGCTGTGGCTGAAGAGTGTGTTTTAGTTCCAAATCTCCACAGAAGCTTGCTGCTCTGAATATACTGAGCAAGTGTCAGTATATCAGGATTTCACCTGCATGGTAAAGATTTTGTTGAAGAGTTGTTTTCTTCTATTGCAATGTTCACTGGAAGATTCTGCTTAAAGGAGACTGTGCTATCCTGCTACTCCTGGATTACAAATACTCTCCCATGCAGAGAGTGAGCACTCTTCCATTGATTAAAGGGCCCCAACGTTGAGAGACTGTAAGTTTCATCCCACTGGCCAGTGGTTAGGTTGGACATTTCTGCTCTAGATAGTACTGCTATAGCAAATGTCAATAAGCTGCTTAACCTCATTAACAGTCATTGTTTCATGTGTCAATGTCACTCTCATATGTAACCCTAGTCAGTGTGATACTAGTCAGTTTTTGGAGTCTTTGGCGAGTGAAGAGTGATTTCTTACTAACTGTGTTATGCAAAGTGGTATCTGTGTTTTATTTACATTACCTGTGTTAAATCAGCTAGTTCTTTTTCAGGGTTTGTCGTCTTCAATAAAACCCATAAAAAATATTCTCAGAGTGTTGAAGTGTTCTGGGTATAATCGGAGGTGTCACCAGATTCAGGTGGGAGCTGAACCTATTTATCTAGCCAAGCATCACCCAAGGGTATGCTACACTGCAATGCCCAACATGTGTAAGGTATGTTACCTAGCACTGAGTTAAAGCATGCATTACCGCCAGGGCTGCTGTTAGAAACCACAGGGCCCCATACAGCCAATCTGACAGCCCCCACCCCACAAAAAAAACTGTTTACTAGGCTTCAGTTATGAATGAACACAGTAATTGATAGGTGCCAGTCACTCATAGTGTTCATTCAGAAGAGAAAGGGGCTGGTAAATATGACGTATTTACCACACCCTTCCCGCACTCTCCAGCCTGAAGGGTCCTATTGTGAGCTTGAAGCTGCAAGTGGGAAGGAGAGGAGGGAAGCTGGCAGCACTGCAGTGGTGGGGGCACACATGGGGCCTGGGCAGCAGGGGGAAACATATGGTACACAGTGAGGGTGATTAGTGTGGTGGGGGAAATTACTGGAACTGATCCCCTGTATGGCTCTCCCTGCAGCAGCTGAAAGCCAGCGGGAGAGGAGAAGAAGCCAGCTTTCAGCTGCTGCAGAGGGAGCCATATGGGGGATCGGTTCCAGTAATTACCCACTACTGTTCCGATCACCCTCCCTGCCCTCCCAGGCCCCCCTGGTGGCCTATGGTAGGACTGGTGGTTTCCGCTTATCCACAGCCCTGATTACCTCACTGGTTTGAAGCCAGTCTAAATGAATTCAAGTCATCTCACCTGTTGGTCCTGTGGATCCATTGATTTTCCACTTCCTGTTAATAGGTGACACCACTGTCATTCCGCAGTCACCACACAGCAGCATTATCACCCTGTACAGAGAGTAGTCTATAATAAATAAAAAACTATTTATAAAAGGTCTGCTGTGCAAGTGCTTTAAAGCAGTTCTAAAGGCAATTTTTAAAAATAATAAACATGTTATACTTACCTGCTCTTCTGGGGTCGCCAACCGGTGCTGTCTGCTCCTCCTCTTCTGTGTGTGCCCCCATAGCAAGCGATAAATGCAGATGCTCTCCCAAGCTGGGCTGTGTGCATCCATAGACACACACAGAGCAGGTCGACCATGCCACCAGCTTCCTCCTTGCAGGATTTGACTGACAGCAGCAGGAGGTAATGACTCCTGCAGCTTTCAGTGAAGCCTGTAACAGTAGAGAGAGAGGAGAGAAGAGATGCAGCCAGACACAATCACTGGATTGATACAGAGCTCAGGTAAGCGTTTATGGGAGGGGGGGTGCACATCAAGTGACAAGACATTTTTTACCTTAATGCAGGGAATGCATTAAGATAAAAACGTTTTAGCTTTACAACCACTTTAAGCATTTGTACAGCTATTACGAATATTCATCATATTGTGTTTAATATGGTCACTTCATGGACCTGATGATAATAGTAAGAAACCTATTATACATAATACAGTGATTATTCATAACAGTTATGTCAATGTTAGAGGTATTTTCAGAATAGAACCCAAAGTTTTAAGTGTGCTATCTCCAGCTAATGCTTTCAAGCAGTTACAGAAGTAAGTACTTTGCTTTTGTAAAAAGAGGTTTAAACCATAGAAATAAAAGTTAAGCCTTCCTGTCAGCATTACAGTTTTGCCCCAACTGTCACTTTTGCTGGACAGCTTGACCTGCATGTAATAGTGGAGAAAAATATAAATAAGGATATATGAAAGTGATAGAGTAATTTATATCCTGAATATTATCTATACAGTGTTTTTTTATCCCTACAGTTACTAGAGTACAGTGTTTTTTGCTATAGTTGCCCTATAACAACTGTAGCAAAGGATGGAAGACTAAAGCAACAGAATGTATGTACTTCTGCACTGGACAGTGGACTCCACAATGTCAAAATCCCCACAAGTATGAAAGGAATGCATGCCTTGCTGCCCTCAACGGACCAGGGAAATCCAAAGACAACTGTATATAAGAAACAAAAAGAGGGCGCTCGGGCCTAGTGCATTACCTTTAAAAATGAGATTTATTATAATAGGTAAAATACTCACAAGAGAAATAAAATCAAATGGAAAGCATGTCACAGAGGATGCAATGTGGTCCAAAACCCCTGGAAATGGTCTGGTGAGGGACTGGAGACCTCTAGATAGCTGGTACTGACGCATTTCGAGGTTGTACCTCTTCCTCAGAGCCAGTGTGTGTGTGCAGCCTGTGTCCTCTTTTAAATGGGCTAGGAACCATGTGATAAATGGTGGAGGGGTCCTCCCCTAAGACGGAGACATTAGGAGTGGAGGGGGAAAGAGGGAATAAGGAGGAGGGTGGGTCCATACATCAAGTAAATATGAAGGCGAGCCTCCACATCACAGATGCAGGAGTGGAAACATACTGAATGTTGGTGATGTAAAAAGTAATTTTTCATCCCCTTTGCATCTATCCAATTTATTACTTTTTACACCATCCACACTCAGTATGTTTCCACTCCTGCATCTGTGATATGGAGGCTCACCTTCGTATTTACTTGATGTATGGTCCCACCCTCCTCCTTATTCCCCTCCCCCTCATTCCCTCTCTCCCCCTGCACTCCTAATGACTCTGCCTTAGGGACGGACCCCTCCACCATTTATTACATGGTTCCCAGCCCATTTAAAAGAGGACACAGGCTGCACACACACACTGGCTCTGAGGAACAACCTCGAAACGTGTCAGACACCAGCTATCTAGAGGTCTCCAGTCCCTCACCAGACCATTTCTAGGGGTTTTGGACCACATTGCGTCCTCTGTGACATGCTTTCCATTTGATTTTATTTCTCTTGTGAGTATTTTACTATTTATATTAAATCTCATTTTTGAAGGTAATGCACTAGGCCCGTGTGCCCTCTTTTTGTTTCTTATATACATGTAGCAAAGGATACCCTGTGTTAGCAGTAAGGGCAATAGCATTTCAAGGTCTGTCTTGGCATCCTTTTAAGTGCCCTGGTTTTCAGGCCTGGACATCTTTGGCAAGGAGCTGGGTTTAGCTGGGTGCTAAGTTTTGTCTTCTACCTACACAAAGCAGGATTTGCTAAACCAGATATTAATATGTATAGTCAGCCTGAATGGCCCCAGTAGACTACAACCAAGAATCTTTGCTTTAGCATATGAATTGTTTTAGTTGTTGTGACTTTACTTATTAATCATACGGTATTTTTCAGTATCGCTTTTGTTTTGAAGGTTTATGCTGTTACACCTGATAGGAAGGAAAACAATAAGTACCTCAGATTGCATTCACCGATCACTTGTTTGCTGTCTCTATTCTGCGACGCAATTATCAAGACCTGTCACAGGCTGAATACTGGGGCCACATAGACATTAGACTTCAATAAAAGTCAATGATTTAAGGATGATGAATCTGCTGTCACACCATTTAAGGGAAAATGGGTCAGTTTCACTTGCGGTGTTACTGTGCCTGTAAGTGATTTGTTCATATTTTGAATGCGAGTGCGCCTCACTTCATCAAATAAAAATGTTATTCCCAGGCAGCATTTCATAAATGGAAATCACTTGAAACAGCAGGAGCTTTGATGGAAACAATAGATAAACAGATCTAGGCTTCCCACTCAGTCTCTGCAGCATCAGGTGCACTAAGTACAGCAATCAATGCGGGAATAAAGGCAGGGCTTTTGCCATTGTATAAATAATCAGTAAGGATATGCTTACAACATAAGAGAAACAATAAGGGATACTGCAGGAACAAGAGGAGCGACAGCAGCAACTGATCAGAATCAATCTAATTGGAACAAACACACTTTCAAAACAGAAGTCTAACTGGCATATGTTATAATTATGGAATAAGACTATTCAAGTCTAGAAACTTAAATTCCACTTATACCTTTCCCACAAAAAAGTACCCATAAACATTATATAAGTGGTAAATTAAAATGACTGCACCCTAGTCAAGCTTGAAATGGCAATATGGCAGGTATTCTGGGCTGGTATGTCAGAGAATGGGTGGGCTTGCTTATTTTGTTGGCTGGTCAGCCATGTATAGTATTTGTCTTTTGAGTGAGAAAAAATACAAGTAATCACAGCCATGATATACAGTAAATTGAATGGTTCACTATATATTCAAGCTTGAGGTGATTGTAGCCTTCATGCACTTGCAGCAAAAACAATTGAGCACTGGCCAGGATACTTTATTCATTTGCACTAACATTCAGTTTTTCAGGACAGGCTTTTGAGGTGTGCCCCCTTCCTCAAGGTTCAAGCAGTACTAATACAGAAAGTTTTAGCAGAATATTAATAACCAGGGATGGGACAAGGGTTGGGCAGGAGGAGGGTTGCCACCTATCCCTTTAAAACCAAACACGTTAATAACATAGGTTCTGTGGCTGATTAAGGTGTTAATTAAACTCACCTAGTGCTTTATCTGCATTCAATTTGCCCCAGAACCTGTGTAATTAATGTGTTCGGTTTTAAAGGGATGAGGTGTTTTAAAGGGATGAGGTGGCAACGCTAGGCAGCTGCCCTGGGCGCAATGGTTTACTGTGGGGATGGAGGGATGGAAGCTCCTTCATTCTGTTACAAAGTTAAGGAGTATTCATAGCGGCAGTGATTTTGACAAGTGAGTGACTGCTGGGTGTAGGATCCCTGAAGTCTGCACATCAAGAATGAGGAGGAGGTGGGGAGGCGCAGTTTGGCGTCCTTGCCCTAGGCGCTGGATGACCTTGTCCTTGTTGCACTATTAATAAGACATTGTCTGAGGAGAAAAATCATAAACATACACAGCAATGGCAATTAAACTCAGATAGTTAGTGAGACAAAACAAGGTTATGGTCTGGGAGGGGTGAAGAGTCACAGAGATAAGAGTGGTAATAAAGCTGCTGGATAGTGATTTAGGCCCCTTTCACATCAGCGATCCAATCAGATCCGCCTGTCAATTTTCAGGTGGACCTAAGCAGATGATCCATGTATCCTTATGGACCGGCGGGTGTAAATTGACTTGTGTAAAAAAAACAGAACAGAATCCACAGGCTGATTGGAGAACAGTTGGGTGTAAACGGACAGCTGGTCCGTTTACACCTGGCCACCTGCTCTGTTTGGCAGGGGACCAGTGAACAGATACCTGCTGAGCAAATCGAATTCCACCCCATGTCAAAGTGGCCTCAAAAAACTGAGGTCCATACAAACATACAGTATAATCAACTATATATTCAACATATTTATTTTAAAACCTCTTCAGGACTGTGTCTTTGTGTAAGATAACCTGTCCATATATACAAATTCAATAAAGACCCATAGAGACCTTTTCTCTTTTTTGGACTGGAAAATAAATATGTGTGCGGTGTTTTACCTTGATTAAAATGAATATTTAACCTTTCTAGGATTCCTGGCAAATATCAAGTATTATATATATACATACACTATATAGCCAACAGTATTGGGACACCCCTCCAAATCATTGGATTCAAGTGTTCCAATCACCTCCATGGCCATAGGTGTATAAAATCAAGCAGCTAGGCATGCTGACTGCTTCCACAAACATTTGTGAAAGAAAAGGACGCTCTTAGGAATTCAGTGAATTCAGGCGTGGAACCGTGATAGGTTGCCACCTGTGTAATAAGTCCATCTGTGAAATTTCCTTGCTGAAAAATATTCTACGGTCAATTGTTTAGTACCATTATAACAAGGTGGAAGCAACTGGGAACAACAGAAACTCAGCTACGAAGTGGTAGGCTACATAAAATGACAGAGCAAGGTCAGCATATGCTGAAGAGCACAGTGCACAGAAGTTACCAACTGTCTGCACAGTCAATAGGTAAAGACCTCCAAACTTCATTTGGCCTTGAGATTAACACAACAGTGCATAGAGAGCTTTATGGAATGGGTTTCCATGGCCGAGCAGCTACATTCAAGCTTTACATCACCAAGTGCAATGCAAAGCGTCGGATGCAGTGCTATAAAGCACACCGACACTGGGCTTTAGAGCAGTGGAGACATGTTCTCTGGAGTGAAGAATCACACTTCTCTGTCTGGCAATCCAATGGACGTGTCTTGGTTTAGCAGTGGCCAGGAGAACGGTACTTGCTTGACTGCATTGTGCCAAGTGTAAAGTTTAGTGGAGGGGGGATTATGGTGTGGGGTTGTTTTTCAAGGGTTGGGCTTGGCCCCTTAGTTCCAGTGAAGGGAACTCTTAAGATGTCAGCATACCAAGACATATTGGGCAATTTCATGCTCCCAACTTCGTGGGAACAGTTTGGGTTGGCCTTTTCCTGTTTCAACATGACTTCTCACCAGTGCACAAAGCAAGGTCCATAAAGACAAGGATGAGTGATTTTGGGGTGGAGGAACTTGACTGGCCTGTACAGAGTCCTGACCTCAACCCTATAGAACACCTTTGGGATCAATTAGAGTGGAGATTGCAAGCCAGGCCTTTTCGTGGACAGTCTTCCCAGAAGAGTTGAAGGTTTTATAGCTGTAAAGGGTGGGCCAACTCAATATTGAACCCTATGGACTAAGACTGGGATGCCATTAAAGTTCATGTGCGTGTAAAGGCAAGTGTCCCAATACTTTTGGCAATATAGTGTGATATATGTATATCTCAAAGGAAGCAGAAGATCCTCACTAAAATTCCAAAGTCACATGAGAGTGTCACTCTATCATTTTGGCTTGTGTAAGGGGATATGAAACACAAAGAATGAAGTTAAATCTCAGAACTGAATCTTTTGGTTTTATTTGATGCAATAAAAACATTTGTGAAAATGAGACCTTCAATAGATAAATGGAACAACTTTAAAAGTAGCATATACTGTAATCTCAAAACTAGAACTGTACATAGACATGGTACAGATAAGAACAAAGGTACAAAGTAATTTACCTGGTTACTATGGGTTACCATCCACCAGATGAGGCCACCTATTCAAACATATACCTTATAGCGACGTGGAAAGGCAAGAGAAGGCCAATTAAACCATGCTGAATGAGGCTAAGCAGTAAAGATATCCTTTCTTTATAGTATGTATATAACTGGATACTAACATTTATGGGTAAAGTTGATCCAGGGAATATCTGATTGCCTCTTGGGGGATCAGGAAGGAATGTTTTTCCCAGCAGGAGCAAATTGGATCATTCTTTGCTGGGTTTTTTTTTTACTTCCTCTGGGTCAACTGTGGGCATAGGATTATAACTTTTTTTTTTTTTTTATGGTTGAACTGGATGGACTTTTGTCTTTTTTAAGCCAGACTAACTATGTAGCTATGTAACTATGTATGCTTTAGATTCTCCATTACTGTCTGTGAGATTTATCATATTACATGTATTTATATCGCACCAAATTTATGCAAAGCCTTACATATATATTTACATTCACATCAGTCCTTACCCTCAAGGAGCTTACAGTCCAAGATCCCTATCTCACATATATACTTACACTAGGGACAGGGGCGGACTGACAACTCATGGGGCCCCCGGGCACTAGGGGATCATGGGGCCCCTGAGTCCTTGCCCAAACTCAAAAAAGCCTATGAAAAAGGTACCAGGGGCATCTCATGGGGCCTCCTACCAACCCCGGGCCCTCGGGCAGTGCCCGAGTTTCCAAATGGTCAGTCCTCCCCTGACTAGGGACAATTTAGAGAGGAGCCAATTAACATACCAGAATGTCTTTGGAGTGTAGGAGGAAACCCACACAGTCACAGGGAGAACATGCAAACTCTGTGCAGGTAGTGCCATGGTTGGGATTCACACCAACAACCTTAGTGCTGCCAGGTGGAAGTATTAATCACTTAGCCTCTGTACTGCCAAAACAAACAGCAAAAATGTAAAAGTGCCAAGAACTATTAATGAAAATAACTTTTTTTTACCATATATAAAAAGACAACTGCCAACAGTTGACCTGATAATGGTTAAATAGTCAAGTAATGAAATTATGATTGCCTTTTAATAGTAGTCTTTAGTAAGAATGGACCAGAATTTGTAGAGTAGCTTCTGCTTTTAAACATGTAAGGTGACAAGTGGAGAATTCATGTTGAGAATATAGAGCACACAGCAAAATACATCATTAGAAATATATTGATGGGACTAGAATGCTGTATTACTAGCTCTAGCTGTAATCTTCCAGAAATAAGCCTGGAGTGTCAACTGGATGCACACACATGATTTACAGTCTGCCTCCGCATCTCATCAACTCGTTTGGATGGAATGATGCTGGATTCTTTCTTGTATTTTTATATTGTATTTTGGTCCTCAACAAAAAGTCCCTTTCAAGTTAGCAGCTGTGCTGGTATGTACAAAAATGATCAGGGCTAGAAATGAAAAAACACATTTAAGTAATGAAAAAACTGACCAGATTGCCCATATTTTCTTGATTTGGACATCCAGTAACTGCAGTAGGTCACACACATTGTGCCATAATGGCAACATTTAGCAAACACCCCAGGGTAACTTGAATGACCTTAGGTCCTCCCTTGTGCTTTTTTTCCATTTTTTATAGCCAGTGAGGATATTTGGTGCCATTTGGCATATTTTGAGTACCACAGGGGCTATCTGTATTTTCTTTTTCAATAGTTTTTATTTAGATTTTGAAGGGGAAATACAACTTGACAAAGTACAATACACAAGGGACAAAAATTGCATTCCCCCACATTCAAAAATCACTTGCAATAAAAGAAAACAGAAGACACTTATATACTCTCAAAAACATAACTGTTCTGTACATAAAGCATAGTGTAGCAACTAAATGAGGCAGCTAGACCAAACACGTGGCCACAATAGCACTTCTATCTGGGAGTTAGGGTTGCTCTTACATATCTTAGCAATGATCAAAAAGGAATATCATTGCCAGGGATGAGAAAATCTGCTCTGCAAATAAGATGCTCTTGCATAACTTTGAGAATTTGTCAACAAAGGATTCATGGAAGAAGACAATACAACTCAAAAATGGGGGACAGCATCCCTCCTATGTACCTAAGGCAATCGGAAGTGGAAGTTGTCCTTCCCCCCCCTCCCTCCCCCCCCATAGTCTTCTGGGATACGTGACAGGTCCCAGAAGACTACAGGGCCATTCACAAAGAGCAGCACTACTCGCGCATGTGCAGTGGGCACCTGGCTGCCCACACTGAAGAATGCTGGAACCAGGGAGAGAAGACGGCCGGTGAAACCAGCCGTGGTGAGGACACCGCTGGACTGAGGGACAGGTAAGTCTCTGTATTTTAAAAGTCAGCAACTACAGTTCTTGCATCTGCTGACTTTATTTTTTTTTAAATCAACTGGAACTCCGCTTTAAAAATTATTTGTCTCCAATACTGTGTAGCACCCTCCTAGATAGGTGCTAGGATTTGTACAGTTAGGATAGTATAGCTATGTTTCTCTGCTTAACAGAGAGACTGTTAGGTAAATTTATTTGGCATCCTGCTTAACAGAGTGTTGCAGTCTATTAGTCAGGACTGCTCATGATGCTCTCGTGCTGTTTGAGTTTGCCTTGAGCTCCTCCTGCCTTCTGGAAGCAACTAGAGTCTTCTAGAACCTAGGTGGGAACTAGGAAAATGAACAGCATGAATATGAATACAGACCTGGCTAATTACAGGGGAGGAGGCCCTATCGCATGCTGGGAGCTGGTAGTTATATTCTGTGAGCACATGGGCTCAGGGTCTTTCCTGGAGTGGATTGCATGATGCCAGAGTCGAGGCAGGCTTGCCTCCCCTGGCATCTGCTGCCATGCAGCCTGAGGGCCTGAAGTCAGAGATCGAGTGGTTCTACAGAGAGCTGGCTGAGGGAGATGTCTATTGAACATCTAGTCTGGTATCACTGGTATAGAGTGTCACTTTGAAAATGGAAGAAGGCAACCAGTTGTGCCAGGACATTTTGTGAGTATAGACAACCTAAACGATCTATGTACTTGTGCTTTTAAACCCCCTCATGGTGCTATAGAGTCAACTAAGGGTCCAGACAAACGAAAGCTTGCTAGTGCTCTGAAGAACTCTGTCCATTTGCTCTTTGCTGTAAAAGACTGTGCTCTAACCTGAAGTTACTGTTACTGCAAAGGAGAAGTCTCTATCTGCTCCAGCGAGGAATTCAGTGAAAGCTTAACCAGAAGCCAGATAGTGTCCTTGTAATTAGTTCTTTTCTTGGAGTATCCTACTAAATCCTACTAAATTGAGACACTGGAGATTTTACCTCACTTCCTATCCCTATGATACCTGTATGATACCTGTACAAGAAGAAGGGGAGCAATCTCACAGGGACAGTAATGCACTACAAAAGGTCTAACCCTTCTTCATGCTATCAAAAAATGTTTTGGTTGAAGTTGGGCTTTAACCATTTTCATATGGGGCACTTTTACCCCCTTCCCTCCCAGGCCATTTTTCAGGTTTCAGCGCTCCCACACTTTGAATGACAATTGCGCGGTCATACAACATTGTACCCAAACTAAAATTTTATCATTTTCTTCTCACAACTAGAGCTTTCTTTTGTGGTATTTAATCACCGCCGGGGTTTTTATTTTTTGCTAAATTAACAAAAAAAGACCAAAAATTTTGAAAAAAACCCTCGTTTTTCTTTGTTTCTGTTATAAACGTTTGCAAATAAATTCATAAATTTAGGCCAAGATGTATTTTACTACGTCTTTGGTGAAAATAACCCAAATTAGGATGTATTTTTTAGTTTGTAGGAAAGTTATAGAGTTCACAAACTATGGTATAGATCTGAATATTGATCAATCCTGAAGTACTGACAGCCAATATAATTTCTTGAGGTCCAAGAATGTCAGAACAGTACAGATATCCCCCAAATGACCCCTTTTTGCCGACGTACTTCATAAGAGGAATGGCGAGTTTTTTGAAGTTGTATTTTTTTTGTCATCATTTTTCGGAAAATGAAAAAATTTAAAAAATTATTTTCACTATTTTGTTTTTACATACTGTCACCAGTGCAGTACAGCGTCATCATATAATTGGCATGGCGGTGATCGGGGACACTGACTGGTGATAGTATGAAAAAAATATATATTTTTAAAAAAAGTTTTTTATTATTTTTAATTTTAATTAAATTTTTTTTTCTTTTTTTTTAAGTTTTCTTTTCATATTTCACTATGTCCAAAGTAGTACAATGTTACCATAGTACTTTGGGGAAGTGATCAGTTTTTTTTTTTGTTTTTTTTTATACAATTTGCTTATAGCAAAGAATTACTAATTACAAATAAGCAAGCATTTACCTGAATGACATCGATTCATTCAGGGTTTTTTTTTTTGTGCTTAGCTGTGATTTGGCCACAGCTAATCACATGACATGTGCATGTGATCGCTGTGACCATTCACAGCTAGACACTAGCAGGGGCGGACTGACAACTCATGGGGCCCCCGGGCAATAGGGGATCATGGGGCCCCTGTGTTCTTGCCCAAACTCAAAAAAGCCTATGAAAAAGGTACGAGGGGCTTCTCATGGGGCCCCCTACTGACCCCGGGCCCTCGGACAGTGCCCGAGTTTCCAAATGGTCAGGACGCCCCTGGACATTAGTATACAATGGATGGCATGAATGAAGCCATCCATTGTATACAGCTGTCATGTGACCTGCTGTGATTGGTCACAGCAGGTCACATGGTACCGGCAACAGGGGCCGGTACTCAGATCTGTCATCGGCCGTGTTCGAGGTACATGGCTGGTGACAGATCGCGCCGCTGAGCGGCTGTGCAAGTGCGGAAACTATGCATGCCCGAGAGGATGCCATATGGCGTCCACCTGGAAATCTACAGCATTTTGCCGGCCGCCAAACGGCTATTGGCTGGGCGCTATTGGTTAATGAAAGTAAAATATTATTTTAACACCCCAAAGGTTCTAATTATTTTGTGCTAAAGCAACGCCTTACTTCTTCTTCAGGACGGCGGACACTTCCTAGAGCGGACTTCCGGTGCCAGAGGAAGCGAGAGCGGAGCCGGAGGACGAAACCCGGGGGGGCGGCCGAGCCCGGTGGCCGGATCACAGGGCTCATTTTTTGGGATACTCTGAGCCCCCCCTTCCTTCAAGGTGCACCATAGTAGGCAACTCACACTTAAATGTATCATCCCCCCGATGGCTGAAATCGGTACTACAAGATGCATCTAATCTGATGAATACACATTATACTGGAATGAGCAAATCTGCCCTGGTCTGATGACATCTGGTAACTCAACTCCACCTGACGACTTCACCTGTTTGCAGAGTTCCCGCTTCCAGAGTACCTTAGAGTAGGTCTTATTTACTCCAACGCACATAACTTTGTGCTATCTGGTTAGTGCATTGTATACTCATTCTTCAAAAGCCACGGAAGTCACGATAACTCAACAGCCATCTAGTGAACCACGATTATCACATTGCACCTCTTTGATTATTACTTTTAAGACTTTTACTTATTTATGTATTTTTATCTGTACATCTTAGCGCTGCATTCCCATTTGATCATGTTATACAGTTGTGACCAAAATTATTCAACCCCCACTGAAATTGAGTGTTTTGGCCAGTTTGACATTGCTTTTGATCATTCAGTCATCTTGCTTACATTTACATTAAAGAGGCACTTGTAGGTCAGACAAATATAACATAACAGTTATAATGAAATAACCACAAATGTCTTTTCTGTGCTCACAGCATTATCAGTTTTATTCAACCCCCAAGTGACATTCAATCTTAGTACTTAGTACAGCATCCTTTTACAGTTATAACAGCTTTTAAACGTGAAGCATAGCTTGACACAAGTGTCTTGCAGCGATCTACGGGTATCTTCGCCCATTCTTCATGGGCAAAGGCCTCCAGTTCAGTCACATTCTTAGGCTTGCGCACTGCAACTGCTTTCTTTAAGTCCCACCAGAGGTTCTCAATCGGATTTAAGTCTGGTGACTGCGATGGCCACTCCAAAATGTTCCAGCCTTTCCTCTGCAACCATGCTCTAGTGGACTTGGAGGTATGCTTGGGATCATTGTCCTGTTGAAAGGTCCAACGTCTCCCAAGCCTCAGGTGTGTGACGGACTGCATCACGTTTCCATCCAATATCTCCTGGTACTGAAGAGAATTCATGGTACCTTGCACACGCTGAAGCTTCCCTGTACCTGCAGAAGCAAAACAGCCCCAAAGCATGATTGACCCTCCACCATGCTTCACAGTAGGCAAGGTGTTCTTTTCATCATAGGCCTTGTTCTTCCTCCTCCAAACATAGCGTTGATCCATGGGCCCAAACAGTTCTAATTTTGTTTCATCAGTCCACAGAACACTATCCCACAACTTTTGTGGTTTGTCCACATGGCTTTTGGCATACTGCAGTCGACTCTTCTTATTCTTTGGAGACAGCAAGGGGGTACGCCTGGGAGTTCTGGCACGGAGGCCTTCATTACGCAGTGTGCGTCTTATTGTCTGGGCTGAAACTTCTGTACCCACATCTGACAAATCTTTTCTCAGTTCCTCAGCAGTCACACGGGGACTTCTCTCCACTCTACGCTTCAGGTAGCGCACAGCAGTCGAAGTCAGCATCTTCTTTCTGCCACGACCAGGTAGCGTTTCAACAGTGCCCTTTGCCTTGAATTTGCGAATGATGCTTCCTAAGGTGTCTCTTGGTATGTTTAACATCTTTGCAATCTTCTTATAGCCATTGCCCTTCCTGTGAAGAGAAATCACCTCTTCTCTTGTCTTCCTGGACCATTCTCTTGCCTTCACCATGTTTGTAACCACACCAGTAAATGTCTAGAAGGAGCTGAGTATCACAGTCATTTTAAAGCTGCCTAATTGGTGCTTATTATGCTTGATTGCTGCTCGGTGACATCCACAGGTGTTTTCAATACCTGATGGAAAGCACCTGTATGAACCTCTGTTCTTCAGAGTGGTAGTCTTTAAGGGGTTGAATAATTGTGGCAATGAAGAAACCACATAAGAACCATTTACTACTGTATTACATAAACAATTGATGTCATTTTAGTTGCATTTGGGTAGTTACAACGTCCTTGTAGGATTTGATTCTGAATACAATTCCAAATGTACACTATAGTCCCTAAACCCCTTTACAGCATTGGGGGTTGAATAATTTTGGTCACAACTGTATATGTTCTCTGCCTGAGGCCAAGAATAACCATGCACTCCTAATATGACTCGCATTAATTAACATTAATAGCTAAGACCTCAGCCTTCCCTTCTGTCTTGCATGGTTGTAGAGGCTGCTGTCTTGTAGTGAAATTGGTTACTCTGATTTTATTGCACACTGTGTGCATTAGAAGCTGGCTTACTCAGTTCCTGTCTAGAGGGCATCCAGCATCATCTAGCTCTCCCTTTCCAGCTTCACTGTCCCTGGCCCGCCCCTTTTATGCATTGGGCTTATTTCAAATATGGAGGCTCAGCATTACATGTGAGCATTACCTAGAACAGTCAGCATGCATAACGGCCTGTCTAGAAATGCCCATTTCTCCAGACTGACATCCACGCATCAATGTTTTTTTTATATTTGAACCCCCCCCCTTAGCCATCTGTTTGCATTAGGGCCGAGGGCTCTTGAGAGGAGTACTGTGGTAGGGTGCTGTGGTGAGCCTATAACAGAGGATGAAATGCAGCACCATCTGAGTGCAACATTTAATAGCAGCATATTTATTTATAAAGAATTACACTTGGGTCAAGCATGTCACAAACTCTCATTGTTACACCGGCATCAGGTCCGCTGTTGAGGGATAGGTGTCCGTTCGGACCACACTGGTGCTTCCCAGGGCTCCCCAGCTGGTATGGATCCACAGATGATGGCTGGAAACATCAGACCTGGTGGAAGAGACAGGAGGCAGGGCACGCATTTGGAGCATGTGTGTTCCTTCACCAGGTCATGCGTTGGCGATGTCAGAAGAGGTCTTATAAGTGCAAACCCCGGAGGTAAACTGCATTGCCCAGCAAGCCGATCTGGCAACGCCCATGTAATACTGGAATAAACTGCTTGTACATGCTAAACATATTAATAATTACACATGGTCACATAATAAATGATTTTTACTTACAGACCGGTTGAGGACTCAGAAAAAATACCACAAGGGTCCTGTTAAACAAATCATTAGGAAATATGATCAGCATATTGAGAAATCAATTCATATTAAAAAAGAATAAAACATATATACTCATAATACATAATACATAAGAGATAAGAGTATGTAATATGAGGATATATGTTTTATTCTGTCCCAACCAGTCTGTACCACTGGGTCTAAAATAAAGTACGTAAGGAAAACATAAAGTTTTTATATAAAAATGTAATTTAAAACAGTGGTTAAAATTTTGAGTCCAGATCTACTAGCCAGTCACAAAACTTACTCTTCACCAGCTGCCCCAGCCAACCTTGCCCAGGTCCGCCCCCCCAACCCCACCCCGGCCCGCCCCCAACCACGCCCCCTTAAAGCTTATGAAATTACATTTTTCTTTAGAATAAAGAGTCCAAAATATAAAACTGTACACAGTAATATATATCCCAGCTCCCCTGTACTCCATTATAGTGATATGACATGTAAACAGTAATCATTACTGTATACATGTCATCACTATAATGGAGTACAGGGGAGCTGGGATATACATTACTGTATACGTGTCATATCACTATAATGGAGTACAGGGGAGCTGGGATATACTATCCCAGCTCCCCTGTACTCCATTATAGTGATATGACATGTTGTATACAGTACTTACTCCTAGTCCCTCCGAGTCCCCCAGCGGCGGTGGAGAGGGTGTCTCCTCTCAGCGGAGCCGATGAAGCCAGAAACCGGAAGTTGTAAACCAGAACTCGGCTTCACAATGAGGCTTGGAGCGCAGATGCAGTCGCTCCATGCTTCATCTGTGCTCGCTGCTCACCACAGAGGAATTTTTCCTCGCATTTGGCGAGCGGCTTTTTAAAGCCCTGATTTAAAAGAAAATGTTATTGGTGTAGGTGTGTATGTGTGTGTGTGAGCGTGTGTGTGTGTGTGGGGGGGGGGGGGGATGACCAGAGAAGGCAAAATATAGGCAGACTAAACTTCATCCTTAACAACTTGTTTGTCTATATAATACTGTGCACCGGGATATCACCTTCTCCTTTAAAAAGAGGGGAGCTGAACTTTTGCTAGACAAAGTGGGGTTTATTTACTAAAGCTGGAGAGTCCAAAATCAGACTCCCTTCTGCATAGAAACCAATCAGCTTCTAACCTCAGCTTGTTCAATGAAGCTTTGGCAATGAAACCTGGAAGCTGATTGGTTTCTATGCAGAAGGGAGTCTGATTTTGGACTCTCCAGCTTTAGTAAATAAACCCCAGTATATCCACCTGGCAGCCTATTATTCTTAATGAACATTTCTAATGAAAATCACTCAGAAATATGAAATGATCAGTTACAGTTTTAATTTCAATTTCATTGTAATTTCTCCTACAAAAATAATGTTAAATGGGTAAATAATTTTGCAATTTAATACTGCTTTATTAGAATTTGTGTTATGTATTGAAAACAAAATAATTACACATTTAATAATTTGAAATTGGTTTATTATACTTTGTATTATTATATTAGAAATAATTTTTAAGTAAATGAAACCATTAATGAATATGCCTATGTAGTTATTAAAAAATAACTAAACAATACCCTTCTTACTAATTAATTGAATTATAAGTGTTATGGGTAATGTACAGATCTACGGGTGAGTGACCCACAAACTCCTACTCCTTAACCACTTGCCTACTGGGCACTTTTAACCCCTGCTTGCCTAGACCAATTTTCAGTGCTGTCAAACTTTGACTGACCATTACTCAGTCATGCAACACTCTACCCATATGAAAATGTTGTCCTTTTTTGCACACAAATTGAGCTTTCTTTAATCAGCACTGGGTTTGTTTTATTGTTTTATGCTAAAAATGAAAAGATGACCAAAAAATAAAAAAATAAAAAAAATTTTCTTTGTTTCTGTTGTAAAATTTTGCAAATAAGTAGTTTTTCTTCATAAATTTTGACCAAAATTTCTACTGGTACATTTCTTTGGTAAAAATGACTTAAATCTGTGTATATTATTTGGTCTTTGTGAAAGCAATAGAGTCTACAAGCTATGGTACCATTCACTGAAAATTGATCACACCTGATGTACCAATGTCCTATTTCAGACACTAACAAGCCAGGACAGTACAAATACCCCCCAAATGACCCCTTTTTGGAACGTAGATGGTCCAAGGTATTTAGTCAGAGGAATAGTGAGTTTTTTGCAGTTGTAATTTTTTTCCACAATTCTCTTGAAAATGAAGATTTTTTTTTTTGTTCAACAAAATTGTTATATTGAAAGGTTATTTCTCCCACACGGCATATGCATACTTGCAACTACACCCCAAAAACACATTCTGCTACTCCTCCTGAGTATGGGGATACCACATGTGTGAGACTTTTTCACAGCCTAGCCATATAGAGAGGCCCAACATGCATGGAGCACCGTCAGGTGACCTAGGGGTATAAATTACACATTTAATTTCCTGACTACCTATCACAATTTGAAGGCCCTGAAGCACCAGGACAATGGAATTACCCACAAAATGACCCCATTTTGAGACGCAAACACCCCAACGTATATTCTGTGAGGCATAATGAATCTTTTGAACATGTCATTTTTTTCCCACAAGTTTTCGGAAAATGTGGAAATAAAATGAAAATTTTTTTTTTTTTTACACAATGTTGTCCATTTATAAGCTATTTCCAACACATAGCACGCACATACCAAAAATTACACCCCAAAATACATTCTGCTACTCCTCCTGAGTATGGGCATACCACATGTGTGAGACTTTTCCATAGCCTGGCCACATAGAGAGCCCCAACATCCAAGTAGCACCTTTAGGCCTTCTAGGGGCAAAATTACACATCTAATTTCTTGACAACCTATCATGTTTTTGAAGGCCCTGGAGCACCAGGACAGTGGAAACACCCACAAACTGACCCCATTTTGGAAAGAAAACATCACAATGTATTTTCAAGAAGCATAATGAGTCCTTTGAACATTTCATTTTTTTCCCACAAGTTTTTGGAAAATGTGGAAAGAAAATGAAAATTTATTTTTTTTACACAAAGTTGTCAATCTATCAGATATTTCTAAAAAAAACAGCATGGACATACCAAGAATTACACCCCAAAATACATTCTGCTACTCCTCCTGATTATGGGAATACCACATGTGCAACACCTTTTCAATGTCTGTACAGATTGTGTGCCCAGCATTGCAACAAGTGTAGAACAAAAATCAACAAACACTGTAAAGAAAACAATGTAAACAAAAGATTACCTGTGGTATGAGGAGAGCATTGGCCCAGGTCAGTACAGGCAACAGGCTGACATCCAGGCAGCAGGCAGGAACAAGGTCCATAAAAAGTCTTGGGTCAGTACAGGCAGCAGGCAGATATATGGTCAGCACAGCTAAGGTATTTGTCCAGTGAGCAGGCAGGAATATGGTACATAAAATGTCCTGGGTTATTACAGACAGCAGGCAGAGATATGGTCAGCACAGCCAAAGCATTGATCAAGGCAGCAGGCAGGAACAACATGCTTAGGGCATCTGTCAGGTAGGACCAGGGCACAGGGGTAGAGGCTTCGTCCCACCCAATCTGTTCGAAGCCTTGGGACAAACAGACCCTGTTCCCAGAATAACAAAACCTGGAGAAAACCAAAAACTGTTATTCTCTACTCAGAAATCTATTCTGAAGCCCCTCACATATGTGAGACCCCTGTGTTATCTTGTATCCTATTACTAGGAGTAGCAGAGCAAAATATCAATCCAAGCGGCAGGCAAAAAACATAGTCGATTAACAGGCCGAGGTCAGTCCAGGAAGAAGGCATAAACGTGGTTGATAATCCAGACAACAGGCAGAAGCATAGTCGATAAACAGCCCAGTGTCAGTTCAGGTGGAAGGCAGGAAGGTGGCGGATAAACATTGCAAACGGCAGGCAAAGGCAGTCAATAAACAGGCCGGGGTCGGTTAAAGTAGAAGGCAGTGGCATGGTTGATTGAGGCAGCAGGCAAATGATCAGCAGAGATATTGAAACTGGGAAATGGCAGGCAGTTTGAAATATGGGCTAATATTTTAGTAACGTGAAATTGTCGAAAGCAGTCTCCGATGCAGTCCTGGTTCGGAGGGACACTGGGGACAGGGATAACGTGTCTCTTCTATCTCCTCCTCTGCTGCATATCCAACATCTTTTTTGGAGTCTTCAACCTGCTTCTGTTGGTGGAATAGTCTATGGTAAGTGGCGCTCATGAAGTCTGCTCACAGAATTGGAACAAATGCTTTCTGTGGGGGGTCCTTGCTGTAGATAAGGGACGTGACAACTTTTATAAATTTGAGGAAGGCAGTGGGTCTTTCTGTGGATTTGGTATAGGTGACATACGCATTATATATAGCCAAATGAATAAAGTAGATTGCCACTTTTTTATACCAGAAACAGGACCTTCTTGTTGCTAAATAGGGCTGCAACATCTGATCGTTGAAATCCACCCCCCTTGTAGAGATTTTAATCTTGGAAGGCCACAGGTTTTTGGATTGGACCGTGTCTTCCAGTAATTTCCACCAAGGTGTCGTTCTGGATGGTGGACAAGATGTAAACCTCTCTTTTATCCTTCCACTTCAGGGCCTGCACTTTGTCGTTTCTTAGACTTGCTGATTCCCCCCTTTGTAGCCTGGTATTCACTAGAGATTGTGTGAAGCCCTCCCTGTTTTTTTGGGAGGTACCGCAGGCCAAGGTTTTCTCATGATGCAGGTGCCAGAAAAGGGGCAGACTGGTACAGAAACTATCTATGTAAATGTGATAGCCTTTTTGAAAAAGTGGATAAGCCAGGTCCCAGACAATTTTCCATTTGTTCTGGTTGTAGGTTGGGCACTCAGGGAGCTGGGAATCTTTGCCTTCATATACGTGCATATAAATATCCCGTGGCTCTTTCACAAAGCTTGTAGAGCTTTACTCCATATCTCACCCTCTTACTTGGAATGTATTGTTTAATTCCTAGCCGGCCAGTGAAGGGACAAGGGATTCGTCCACACATTTATCAGGGACAAGAAATATAACAATTCTTTGGGGGAAAAAAATAGGAAGTGGGCTAATTTTGTATAATTTGTCATAGTTGGGATGATCTCTGGGAGGGCACTGGGTATTGTCACTGAAATGATAGCGTGACCTGGGCATTACAGCAGAATAAATTGGCATGTGGTGGATTGGGTGTGTGGACCAGTATGCATGTCCTTCATTTTTTTTGTAATCCCCATGTTAAGGGTGAGGTCCAAAAATAACTTAAATTCCTCCAATGTAAGAGGTCTCCATTCAAATGGACGGGCATAGGATGAACTGGGGTAGTTAGAAATGAATTGTTGGGCAAAAAGGTTTGTATGGTCCACAATAAACTGTAGTAAAGTGTTGGGCAAATATACATAATAAAAAACCAATTGCTTAAAAATTCTCATTGTTGGCCTGCACACCTGG
This sequence comes from Staurois parvus, assembly GCF_062004578.1. NCBI lineage: Eukaryota > Metazoa > Chordata > Amphibia > Anura > Ranidae > Staurois > Staurois parvus. The sequence continues at coordinate 1,540,379 of NW_028318841.1, forward strand.
CTGTGCGGTGAAAGGGGGAATGCTTGCTGATCCAGAGTTGGAGGGCATCCATAATGGGTTGCCAATAGCATCTGGGAGGTATGTTTGGGCCCTGATTCTTGGGGGTTGATGGAATATTCCAGTGCTGGTACTGGGTCTTTGCTGTATGGGTCTAGCGCCATTGGTGTTTGCAGATTGACCATTGGGGTGTATGGTGCTGCTGGTGGCTGCCTATTTTTCAGAGCGCCGTATCCTTTTAGGAGGGACCCTTTCCTCCTCTGATTCACTCATTGATCCACTGCTTTTTATTGGCTCATACGCTGAATCAGAATTGGAGAGTGAGAGCTCCCCGCTGCTCTCATCCATCATACTGAAGATTTTGAATACCTTCTCACTAGTGTAAACTTGTTTTGACTTGGCTGGCTCAGGTGGCACTGGGACAGGTAGACTACTGATGTTGGCTGAAGGGCGGGTACTCTGGTGAAGGTGGCTGTGTTATGGTACTCTTCTGATGGTGGCACTGATGGGTGACAAGTGCACTGCTGGGCAACAGGTACATTGATGGGTGACAGGTGCACTTCTGGGCACTGCTTGGTGACAGGTGCACTGCTGGGTGACAGGTGCACTGCTGATGGTCACTAATGGGAGACAGATGCATTGCTGATGAGCACTGATGGGCAACAGGTACACTGATGGGTGACGGGTACACTGATGGGTGACAGGTGCACTGCTGGTTGGGTGACAGGTACACTGATGGGTGATAGGTACACTGATGGGCACTGATAGGTGACAGGTGCACTGATGGGCGACAGGTGCACTGCTGATGGGCACTGATGGGTGATGGGTACACTGATCGTCACTGATGGGCGACAGGTGCACTGATAGGCACTGATGAGCGACAGGTGCACTGCTGATGGGAACTATTAGGCGACAGATGTACTGATGGGCGATGGGTACACTGATGGGTGACGGGTACACTGATGAGAGATGGGTGCACTGCTGACCGGCCACAGGTACACTGATGGGTGATGGGTACACTGATCGGCACTGATGGGCGACAGGTGTACTGCTGATCGACACTGATGGGGGACAGGTACACTGATGGGCACTGCTGGGTGACAGGTGCACTGATGGGCGACAGGTGCACTGATGGGTGACGGGTACACTGATGGGTGACAAGTACACTGATGGGCACTGTGAAAGGGGCTGTAAAGTGTGTATGCACTGTAAAAACTGTAACTCACTGTTAGAAGATTCCTCTCCTCACAGAAGATCTGTGTGGGAGGAGAGGAAGCTGGTAACAGTGAGTTACCACTCTGTTTACATTTGTGACAGGCTGTGATTGCACACAGCCTGTCACGTGGTAAATAACCGCAGCCAATGGCTCTTTACCACGATCGATGATGATATGTGTCCAAGGTATACAGATCACCAGCGATCGCCACGTGGCATCGTCCTCCAAGAGCAAGAGAATCGCCGCCTCTTCATCATTAGCAGGGAACCCCTGCTAAAAATGACTATATCTACAACTCATAATACATTAGTGTGGTGGTCAATAGTAAGAATGCTCATTGCTGTCATTGGGAACAATTATCCCTTTACAGATAGCTAAAAAGATCAATGATGTCAGTGGGAACTTATCTGAGAGACAGAAATTGCTCATTGCTCAAGGAACCCCAAGCAACCTCTGTAAGAACACTAGCTGAGAAACCCTGATCTAGATATCTCTTTTAATTATGAATGTATTTGTTTTCATTATTTCTCTCTCTCTCTCTGTATATATAATATACTTTTAAATATATATCTATATTTACAGTACTGTGCAAAAGGTTTAAGAGCGTGTGTTAAAGATGCTGTAAAGTAAGAATGCTTTCAAAAATATATATTCTAATTGTTCATTTTTATCAATTTACAAAATGCAAAGTGAGCAAACAAGAAAAATCTACATAAAATCAAGATTTGGTGAGAACACCCTTTGAACCAGAATGAATTCTTACACTTGCACAATTTGTAAGTCAAGGATTTTGTAGGCTTAAAGTCAGGTGTATGATTAACTATATATACCAAGTGGCCGCTAATGATCATCAATTTCATATGTAAGTTTAAACACAGTCATTAACTGAAACACATACAGCTGTGTAGGAAGCTTAAAACTGGATGAGGAACAGCCAGCTTTGCTATTACGGTGAGGTTGTGGAAGACAGTTTTATGTCACATGTCACACACCATGGCAAAACTGAGCCAGCAACAAGACACAAGGTAGTTATACTTCATCAGCAAGGTCTCTCCCAGGCAAAGATTGCAAAGCAGACTGGTGTTTCAAGATGTGCTGTTCAAGCTCTTTTGAAGAAGCACAAAGAAACAGGCAACCCTGAGTACCGTAGGCACAGTGGTTGGCCAAGGAAACTTAATGCAGCAGCTGAAAGACACATCGTGCTTACTTTCCATTGAAGATTTCCAGCAGTGGCATCAGCACAGAACTGGTGGAAACCAATGGGACCCAGGTACACCCATCTACACTCCAGAGCAGGCTGGCCTGAAATGGTCTTTATGGAAGAATTGGGGCCAAAAAGCCATACCTCCGACATGCAAACAAGGCTAAGCGATGCAACTATGCACAAAAACATATGAACTGGGGTGCACAAAAAAGGCAGCAGGTGCTCTGGACTGAGGAGTCAAAATTTGAAATATTTGCTGTAGCAGTCGGCAGTTTGCTCTTCGAAGGACTGGAGAGCGGTACAATAATGAGTGTCTAAAGGTAACAGACAATGATGGTGGATGTTTAGGGCTGCATTTCTGCAAATGGAGTTGGAAATTTCGTCAGGATCAATGATGTTCTCAATGCTGAGAAATACAGGTAGATACTTATCCATCATGCCATGCCATCAAAGAGGTATGTGATTGGCCCCAAATGTATTCTGCAGCAGGACAATGACCCCAGACATACAGCCAATTTAATTAAGAACTACCCACAGTATACAGAAGAACAAGGAGTTCTGGAAGTGATGATTCAGCCTCCACAGAGCCCTGATCTAAACATCGTCATGTTTGTCTGGAATTACATGAAAAGAGAGAAAGATTTGAAGTAGCCAATATCCACCGAAGATCTGTGGCTAGTTTGATGTCTGGAACAACCTACCTGCCAAGTTCCATCAAAAGCTGTGTCCAAGTGTACCTAGAAGAATTGATGCTGTTTTAAAGGCAAAAGGTGGTCACGCCAAATACTGATTTGATTCAAATTTCTCTTCTGTTCATTTACTTTTCATTTTGTTAATTGATACAAATAAACTATTAACACTTCTACTTCTTAAAGCATTCGTAATTTACAATGTATTTCATACTTGCCTTAAACTTTTGCACAGTAGTGTGTTTGTGTGTGTGTGTATGTATATGTATATATGTATATATATATATATATATATTTATATTGTGGTGGTTTATGTAATAATTTATACTAACTAAACAGGGCAGTGTCAGCTCCCTTAAACAGAATATTGCAGTGCCTCCAGCCGTTAAAATATGGCAAATATTTAATAAACCAATTGGACGCCTTAATAATTTGATCACCACTTAATAATATTCCTTGAGTTCTTTTAACCAACATGATTTCGTTACCATATACACAAAATTTGCCTTTTTGCTAAATAAATAAATGTATTTATGTACAAATATTTATATATATATTAATACAAATGCAAAATACTAGTAATGAATATATTCGTACACACAAAAGATATAGTACGCTAATCTCTATGGTATAATACAATATACGGTTATCAAATGACTTAAAACAAATTTTAGAGGGGTTAGTTGCAACCCATAGTGCTTAAGATATTATTTCCAATTTCCTGCGGCCGTAGGGAAAAAAGAAAGTATCTCTGATAGTACCACAAAAACACTACAAATCAGTTAGTATACAGTATATGATCTCAGGAACCAATACTCAAACAGTTACATTATTCAAATAACCTTAGTACACTCCTAACCACACAATAAAAATGTTGTAAATCTTAATAAGTTTGAAATATAAAAGAAAATTACAATATTTTGGCACAGTCTCACCACTCCCCGAATTTTGATTTTTGAGGCCTCCCAGTGGGATACAGTTTGGAAAAGAAAATGTTTCTGGTCAGTCAGCCACTCAGAATTTAAATAAGCAGCAGTGTCTCTGGCGAAAATCTTTTCCTTCAAAATGGCCTTCAAAAACAAAATGGCAGCTGGAAGTTTTCAGCAAGATGGCCGCAGGTACCAGGAAGCAAGTGAGTATAGTGTAGTATATAATAGTAGTAGAGTAGTTCAGAAGTAGTTTCAGAAGAAGTTCCAGAAGTAGTGAAGTGATCAAGTAGCGATTTAGTGATTTCAGAAGTCTTTAGAAGAAGTAGTTTTTTTTTTAGAAGTCATTCTCTATTTGAGGTGTGTGGCATTTTTATACCATACAAGTCCTTTGTTCCGGAGGACCTCCCAAAGGGCTTGTTGATTGGACGGTTAAGAAGTTTGTGTACCTTTAGAAGTTCCTTACCTGTCCACCGGGGACAGTCACAAATGAACTGGTGATCTTAATGATGACTCAACGTTTGAGAAAAACAGTATGTCTTTATGGATAAAATATATGGGTCCTATTCAGGTATAAATGATTTTCCCACTAACTCTTGAATAAGGACCATAGAAATATGTGAATATGTTTGGTGTGTCATCTTCCTGATATGAGCTGTATTGGGATTGCTGATTTCCTTTGGAGATATGTAAATTAGCCAACTCACAAACCATCTTATATTTTATAACTTCATGATCTTCAGTTGAGTGGTATGCAGTACCCAACTTTGTTGAATAGATCTTGGTGTGTGGATATATACCTTTGATAATATTTCCGTTGATATATGCCACACTTTTCTTTGTATCTTAAATGAACCAAGTCTTCCCTCATGAGTTGAGGGCAAAGTTCAAGGAGAGGTGACATAGGAAGCGTCTAGTTACTAGTACTATTGTGTGATAAAGTACACATCCAGTTGAAGTTTAGTGAGATGTTTGACTCACTATAATTAAATTTCCTTGAGACCTGCAAAGGAGGTATCTCTTGGCTTTCCATAGACAATGGTGCTTGTTTAGATAACACACATCTGCAAGGTCTTGTAATAAAGAGTAAATAAGGTTTTAGTCTTACCATTTTCAAACTATGGTACTGTGTTTTGAGCATCTGCAAAAACTCGAATAGTGGTGTTTAATCTTATTGTATTTTAAACCGGTCTCTTCCACTCATTGTTTATGGTAGCTTCCTGGAAGGTCACCTGAAATCAACCAACTATGTTAACCCATGACAGCCAGCTTAGAATTTCCTTTTTGGGATAATATAATTTTCCTTAATAAATAGTCCAAAAGTCATCACAATATGACTGAGCGAACTATTGGCGCTTTATAAATACTGTATAATAATAATAATATATATATATATATATATATATATATACACACACACACACTAAATTGCCACAAGTATTGAGACACCCCTCCAAATCACTGAATTCAGGTGTTCCAATCACCTCCATAGCCGCATGTGTATAAAATCAAGCACCTAGTCATGCAGACTGCTTCTACAGACATTTGTGAAAGAATGGGTCACTCTCAGGAGCTCAGTGAATTCAATAGTGGTACCGTGATAGGTTGACACCTGTGCAATATGTCCATGCATGAAATTGCCTTGCTACTAAATGCTCCATGGTCAACTGTTAGTGCCATTATAACAAATTGGAAGCAACTGGGAACAACAGAAACTCAGCCACAAAGTGGTAGGCCATGTAAAATGACAGTGGGATCAGCGTATGCTGAAGCGCACAGTGCACAGAAGTCGCCAACTGTCTGCAGAGTCAATAGTTTAAGACTTCCAAACTTCATGTGGCCTTCAGATTAGCACAACAACAGTGTGTAGAGAGCTTCATGGAATATGTTTCCATGACCGAGCAGCTGCATCCAAGCCTTACATCACCAAGTGCAATACAAAGCGTCGGATGCAGTGGTGTAAAGCATGCCACCACTGCACTCTAGAGCAGTGGAGAAGTGTTCTCTGAAGTGATGAATCACGGTTCTCTCTCTGGCAATCCGATGGACGTATCTGGATTTGGTGGTTGCCAGGAAAACGGTACTTGCCTTACTGCATTGTGCCAAGTGTAAATTTAGTGGAGGGGGTATTATGGAGTGGGGATTTCAGGGATTGGGCTTGGCCCTTAGTTTCAGTGAAGGGAACTCTTCAGGCATCAGCATACCAAGACATTTTGGAAATGCTCTCAACTTTGTGGGAACAATTTGGAGATGACTGCGCACCAGTGTACAAAGCAATGTCCATAAAGACATGGATGAGTGATTTTGTGGTGCAGGAACTTGACTGGCCTGCACAGAGTCCTGACCTCAACCCTAGAGCACACTTTGGGATGAATTAGAGCGGAGACTGCAAGCCAGGCCTTCTCCTCCAACATTAGTGCCTGACCTAAAAAATGCGCTTCTGAAAGAATGGCCAAACTTTCCCATAGACACACTCCTAAACCTTGTGGACAACCTTCCCAGAAGAGTTGAATCTGTTAAGGCTGCAAAGGGTGGGCCAACTCAGTTTTGAACCCTATAGACTAAGACTGGGATGCCATTAAAGGTCATGTGCGTGTAAAGACAGGCATCCCAATAATTTGGCAATATAGCATATATACAACATTCATGAGTCTTAAAGAGAATCTTCTGACCCCCCCTCCCAAAAAAAAACAATGATATATAATATATTACATATAAACAAGCCCACCACACCTTTCCTTCTCATGGATCCCTTTTCAGGCTGTATCTGTGAAGCTGGTGCCTGTGCTACCACAATGCTATTTTGAAAAATGTCTTCCTGCGCATGCGTGTATTGAAATGCATGCTGTCGTGTATGCACCATACGGCGGCACACTCATCTGTGTTATAAAAACCTTTCCTCAATATCTCAAGGAGAAAGTTTTTTAACTCAGTAAATGAGTTAAATGTCATATGGCACATACGTGAGATGAAGCGTATGACGTCATGCGCATCATCTTGCCCGTGTGCAGTGTCAGGTATGGGATCTTGTAATGTTGCCTCCCCAGGGGACATGTGGTCGGGGCTACATCACAATTGCTTTTAGGGGAATCACAAAGTGGAATGGAAAAAGGTAACCAAATCAAAAAAAAATTTTTTAATCAGAGCTAGATGTTTTCACATCAGCATGCAGTGATGCATGCTGATATGAAACTTAGAAAAAGAGGTAAAGGTCTGCTTTAAACAGGATTATGTGTCCAAACAAGAGGAGTTTATTCTGTCCATGGTTTTAAAGGATAACTGTATATTTTTGCCAAGGCAAAGATAAACTGCAATGCATCGAAATGCTGAACAGAATAAACTCCTCTTGTTTTGACACATACAGTACTCCTGTTCAAGACTCGTGAGTGCCTCCACTACTTTTTATTTATCTACTGATAATAATTTATTGCTTTGTACCCAGGCAGATGCTCCTTGGACAGCTTACTGGCATTTTCCCCTTATTTGCCACTATGCTTTCAGGAAATAGTCCCTGATATTCCTTGATCATAGTCTACTTAACAGCAATTAATCAGAGCTTTATAAATGCAAAAATATTCAAGAAATCAAATCTGTCTATATTCGCCTCCTTCTTATAAATAGAATCTCAAGCACTAACACCACGAAGAGAAACTACTTGTTAGTAGTTTAAAGGCTACATTCAGCTTTATGAAAAAAATGCTAAATAATGCACATAATTTTGCAGGGAAAAGAATGTGCATTTATTATTTTTTCAGAGGAGACTGCAATGATCAGTAGATCATGGGTGCAATGTCAGTCTTCTGAAGACACTGCCTATGGCTCTCTGCCCATACAGTATCTCTGTATGGGCTTTTAGTTTCAGAGCTGTAGGTACTGTCAGTGGAGCAAGGAACTCATAGTCCATTGCAGTAGCTGACAGAACATGTAGTTAATCCATTCACAGATCTCTGCAAATCAATGACATGACTGTACAGATGGTGCCCACACAGCCACACCAATTTTATAAGTGAATGGCTGCAGGGGAGAGGAATCCCTGAATGCTGTCACAGGGAGGGGGCCCTGGCAGTGGGAATCAGGTAATTAGGTGCCTGTTACATGTTACATCCTAAATATGTTCCTAAAGGTGAACCTATCCTTTAAAATGTTTGAATAGCCTGATGATTATGGTAAGTGTATAATGCAGACCACTTGCTGAGAATAACAAAATCAGTAGCCAGTGCAGGTGTGTATTGCAAGACACTGGTTAGCATACTACCCCCTCCCCCACCCCCACCCAATTGTCTTCTCCAGCCTCTCACCTACCACAGCTGAAGTGGGCTGGGGGCAAAAAAGCTGAAAGATGCAGTTTGGCCACTCTGCTTCAATACACCAGGAATGCAAAGGTTAACTCCACATTCATGGGGAAAAAATAGCAAATATAAAAATGAATATATATATATGATTGCTACACAGGTCATATTGTAATTGAATGTTATTAAAATGTGCCTTTCCTTTTGAATCAGCAGCGCTGTAATTTTCTGCAATGCAATATGGAAACCTGGAGGCATTCTGTACACAGATGGGTATGGAATGTCCTCCAGAAATATAATTTCCTGTTTGTGTGATTGAGTTTCTGATTTTCCCAGGATTCTATATCAGTCAGATTTTGGGTATTCCCTGCAACAGAAATTTCATGTTTGCTTAGTTACTCCCACAGGGAAATCATATCCCAAGGGATTCCTCATTAAAGCCCTGCAAGTGCAGCAGCTGACTGAAAATTATGAAGTCATTCACATTCACTTTGCACATGGACACAGACAAACAAATTGCTATTTCTTCATATTAGACAAAGGTAGGAATCTACAGCAATGTTTGTTAAAATCCTTGCAATGTGCATAGATCACCCATGGCGAATGTTTATGTTGACAAAAGTAGAGTTACTCTTTAAATGCAATGGGATATCATGAAATCAGAGACAGCTAGGCAACTAATATTTACAGAAGGAGGTCAGAATTAGTAAGCTACATATAATCAAAGTAAAGGATTTCTTTAAGTGTATCTTGATGAATTCACTTTTTATTTAACATGATTCTATTTGGCATGTAATGCACAGAATGTCAGTAGGTGGGGCAGGAGTAAATCCAACATGACCTATAGAGAATCTAATAATATCCTAAGATGTAGGAAGAGTATGTAGGTGCACGTTAATTGGAACATTGTTCTCTACCCTCCCAACTGCTTTATTGCTACTTCCAGCAGTACCTGAGTAATGACCTATGCCAAATTGTCATAGAAATGTGTCATCCCTTGTTGAGATAAATAATATCTCTAGCTCAAACAGAAATAAATACTGCGGAGATTGCAAAAATATTGGTAATGTCTAATTACAAAGTTTTCAGGGTGAGTTTTTTTTTTTTTAATATAAAGGTACTGATTTCTTGTTTGTCTTGTGAATTAACTAGATGACACTGCAGGCTTCTGTCTGTTCTGTGGGTCAGGATGCGTGAAAAGAAGCAAGAGAGGAGAGGAGGTGTTGTGAAATGCGTGGGAGCCAGCATATTGGATTTCAAATGCATTGCAAGGAAATAACCCTGAAAAATAACTGGTGTTGGAATATTCATGTCTTGATGCTTGTCAGGCAGCACACAAATTATTAGAACTCAGCAGTCTTTTGTCATGGGCCAGAAACTTTAGCAGCACATAATCTGCTTTGGCATATGTGTGTGTGTGTCTGTATGTTAAAAGGAGAAATCAGTAGCTGCTCCATCATTTTAAAGCCACAAAGAGGTGAACAGAAAGGGGGCAAATGATGAACTACAAAGAGAGGGGCAAATGATGAATTACAAAGAGAGGGGCAAATGATGAACTACAAAGAGAGGGGCAAATGATGAATTACAAAGAGAGGGGCAAATGATGAACTACAAATCTCAAACTCTCCCAACACTATGCTCCACTCGCAAGCAAAAAGGATCCTTTAAACTTATTTAATTAATAATAGAGGTCTCAGCTGAATAAAGTTGCAAAAAATGATAACATAAAATAAGTGTATTTTACATGTAATAAAAGAGCATTTTGGGGGAAATAGCTTGTAGAAGATGGAATTTTAACCCATACACCACAGATTGATTAGCAGTTCATCATCTTTACCACTTAGCCACCTCATTAACTAAGACAAAATAATAGGGGGAACACTGGCATAATATGGATGGATTAAAACACCAGTAATAGATAATTTTTAGAAGATCTGCACAGGTAGTCTAGATCAGGTCTCCACTGATCAGATCCATAGCCCCCATGAAAAGGCTAAGAGTATAAAAAATTTTTTTATATAACCCCCAGGCTGTAACATTGATGTTGGATAATCTGGATGCCATCTGCGCAAGCATCAAATGGTAATGTATATGAACCCAAGGATATTTACATCTATAGTGATCTCAAACCTGTGAAAAGGTCACCATTGTGCTAATTTACGCACTCATGCTGCTAATTTGTCCACCTTGATGTTATGCTAACAATTTACGCAAGTCATTTTTTCCCTTGTGTTGACAGGGAAATAAACCTCTCCTAAATGATGTGATATAATTTTAATCAATGAGCTTTGTTGATTATATTTTGTGGTAATTATACAGGGATGCATAAAGTACATAAACATTGAGTTGAGAAAAATTACAGGAAAATCAATTTTTTTTTGCAATTGTTTACTATTTATTGCCAATAATAACTAAGAAAATAAAGTTAGAGCTTGCTCACACTTGTATATAGACTTTCAGTTTTTAGCACAAGAAAACTGCAGGGTGTTTTGTTCACATTGCAGTGGGGTTCAGAAATTTGTTATTTTTCTGTCCTGTACCGAAGTGCATGTGCACTTCTCTCTGTATTTCAAAATTTCTGTGACATTTCAAAAAAGTATTAAGTAAAAGGTAAACAGTGCTCTGCACTTATAAATGCAGTGCACTACTGGCCAGAATGGCAGCCAGAACAGACATTTCCTGCATTTCCGCCACAGGTTGTCTATAGCCACACCTCCTGTGATGCCCAACGCAACACCACCCCTCCAGAACCCCCCACCCCCTTCACACACAGTATTTTCTTTTTTTTGTTCTAATTTAGTTTAGAGTGCAGTGGTGCAATGCAAATAAGCTAATTTTTAGAAATTATTTCTACTGATGATGGGAAAAAGTGTGAAGTTGATAACATTATAGTGAAAAGCTGCTTCCTATAGGCACTATACTGTGCCTAACGGTAAATCCAGCCCTGAAAAATACTGTATAGATACCACATCAATACAGAAAGATCTTCTTCTTTCATTTTGTTTCAGTTCAACTTCAGCTTCAAGAGCAGCAAGGCAATTGAATAAAAACGATCTTGTGGACATCATTCTATGCCAAATTCAGCTTGTTACTCAGGTGGACTTACTTTACCATTGTATTCATTCAGTGCTGAATTTTTGATTTTTTCTGAATACAACAAATGGTATAGAAAAACGGATTTTTAAAACAAGAGTTCCAGCCATTTTTGTGTTTAATTAAAGTCAGCAGCTACAAAAACTGTAGCTCCTGACTTTGAATAAATACACACTCACCTGTCCCAGGATCCAGCGATGTTCTCACCCACTACCCGTCCCTTCTCTCCCTTTTCTCTCCCCAGCACCAGCATTTCAACTGTGGGCATTAGGGTGTGACAGCTTGTGGTTTCACAGCCGGGTGCCCACTGCGCATGCGTCAGTCACACTGCGCATCTTGATTGGTCCGCCAGTCTTCTGGGACCTGTGAAGTATACCAGAAGACTGTGGGAGAAAGGATGGCGGACGAACTTCCAGCTCACTTCACCGCGGTGTACTGAGCCAGAAGTGAGAGTGGGTACCTGTCAAAACCAGGTATCCGCTCCTCTCGAAAAAGTGCCAAATATACTATTGGAGGGGGGAGGAAGCAAACAAGCGGAGCTTCCACTTTTGGGTGTAACTCTACTTTAAGGTGCTAGATCAACATAGCCTTGAGAACAATATATATCATATTTTATACTTTTTATTAGTGACAAACTAACTGTTAGAAGACATAGAGAATAAAGATACATTACAGGGCAATTCCATAGATATATAATTAACTGAAATGTTTTTCATACTTAGGATATGTCTCAATTGGTATGATAAAAAGTATATTTTATGATATACTGTGTATCATTCTCGAGGGTATGTTTATCTAGCACCTTAAAAGCCCTGTTTTTCTATATGATTTGCGGTTTCCCATATGTATTTGGGACATGGTGCGTGGATAACTTGATCAGTCCAGTTTAACAGATAATAGTCTTTATCTGAATACAGTAGACACGATTAGCTGAGTGTTTTACAAGCTTAAATAGCTTGATGAAAGAGACTAACAATCAGTGAGTTGAAAGTACACTCAAATATCTCAACAGCCCTTTTAGGATTAGCCAAGGTAACCAAGTGGCATAAAACGTGATGTAATTGCTTTTTAAATTGGCTTATAATCCTTCTACTATCATGATATTATTAATTTTAAACCTTTGTTGTGTACATTTTGCATTAAAAGCAGCAGGAAAACCTCTTTGGAAAAGGTGGCCTAACAGGAACTTTGAATAGTATACACTGTTTACAGTATGTTAGATCTGAGCAGATTTTGTGATGATTCCCATTTATCTAGGTCATGGTATATCTAGTAGTAGTTAGTCATACTCAACCTGCCTTGTTGACAATGTTTTCTGGCTTATCCAAGCAACGTCTTTAGTTCTAATGAGTATCAGGAGGATACCCAACATGTACATCCACACAGGTAGCACCAACACTTTAATCCAATCATTACTGAAGGGTAAATGTTATTGTTCAAGAATAGGATGGGAGGCATGAAAGTTGTGGAAACCCCCTTTTGTAGTTACATAGTCCAATCCTTGGTATCAGTAATGGGATTAATGCTTTAGCAAAGAATATTATCCAGCAACAGTTTATATTTATGTATATTTTATATTTATTTTAAGGCATGACTTTAAATATATCCTATTTTAGTTCAAACTTCCTCACTGCTTTGTAGATCTGCGATTAGGAAAATGTGCTAAAGAGATATTTTGCACTATAAAACAGATTAGAATTTCCTTTCATTATGCAGTCTCCTTGCTTTACTAGGTTTTATGTATCCTGTTTAGATGGATCCCTCATCTCCTAAGATGCTGTATTGTGCTCCCTTTATGCAGAAATGTCAAATGCATTTATGTAAAAAGAGGTGATAAACTGGTGGTAATAACCTACTGGAGTGAAGCTATAATCCCTTCCATGTCACTGTAATCTCTTGTGATCTGTGTTCAATACAGAAAAGAGTCCATACTCTGCAGAAAAAATATTAATCCTTTGGCTGCCGGAAGATTCCTCTACAGCACTGCACACAAAATGTTCTCTTATGGCTCCCCTCTTCTTCTTTGAGCTAATTTTATTGTTGATAAAAAAAATGATCTTCAATAACCAGCTTCCCATGTAACCTGCTGAGAGATTTATATCCTCTGTGTAACCTGTTTTTTTTTTTTGCTAACAATGCAACTGCTTTGAGCATCACTTGTGACATACACTATATTGCCAAACGTTTTGGGACACCCTTCCAAATCATTGGATTCAGTTGTTACAATCACCTCCATGGCCAGAGGTGTATAAAATCAAGCACCTAGACATGCAGACTGCTTCTACAGACATTTGTGAAAGAATGGGTCACTCTCAGGAGCTCAGTGAATTCAAGCGTGGTACAGTGATAGGTTGCCACCTGTGCAATAAGTCCATCTATGAAATTTCCTTGCTACTAAATATTCCACGGTTAACTGTTAGTGGTATTAGTGTAAGCAACTAGGAACAACAGCATGGCCGAGCAGCTGTATCCAAGCCTCAAATCACCAAGTGCAATACAAAGTGTCGGATGCAGTGGTGTAAAGCACACCACCACTGGACTCTAGAGCAGTGGAGACGTGTTTTCTGGAGTGACAAATCACGCTTCTCTGTCTGGCAATCTGATGGATGCATCTGTGTTTGGCGGTTGCCAGGAGAACAGTACTTATTCGACTGCATTGTGCCAAGTGTAAAGTTTGGTGGAGGGGGATTATGGTGTGTGGTTGCTTTTCAGGGGTTGGACTTGGCTCCTTTGTTTCAGTGAAGGGAACTCTTAAGATATCAGCATACCAAGACATTGGACAATTTTATGCTCCCAAATTTGTGGGAACAGTTTGGGGATGCCCCTTCCTGTTCCAACATGACTGCGCACCAGTTCACAAAGCAAGGTCCATAAAGACATGTGTGAGTGAGTTTGGGGTGAAGGAACTTGACTGGCTTGCACAGAGTCCTGATCTCAACCCGAGAGAACACCTTTGGGATCAAGCCAGGCCTCCTTGTCTGACATCAGTGTGCTTCTGGAAGAATGGTCAAACATTCCCATAGACACACTCCTAAACCTTGTGGACAGCCTTCCCAGAAGAGTTTAAGCTTTTATAGCTGCAAAAGGTGGGCCAACTAAATATAGAACCCTACGGACTAAGACTGGGATGCCATTGAAGTCCATGTGTGTGTAAAAGCAGGCTGTCCCAATACTTTTGGCAAGATAGTGTATTTATGAATGTTTTACCAACAAACAAAATAGGGATTCTCTTTTATCCCTGTGGAAGCCAGTCCAGCCAGTCCTATAAGGCCCCTTCCACATGGAGCGACTTCCCCCTGCTAATCGGTGTGGCACAGAGATCACATCTGTGTCTGCTGAGTTTATGTTGACACGGGCAGACTCCACTGGGCTCAATGGGCTGCTGGCTGTAAATGGACTCCGCTGTCCATTTAATTCAGGCTACCTCTGATCCACTCTGCAAAAATGGATACAGTCTTCTTCCTTTTTTTTTTTTGGACCAGAACATACCCAGAGGTAAGCAGGTGTAAATGACCATAGGGCTGCATTTACCTTCCAATCAGGTCCGCCTGAAAAACAGACCGGAAGAGCCGTGTGAAAGGGGCTTCGTGCACACTGGCCATTTAGGCCCTGTGTCTGAAATATTAGCATTTTCTTGTGGAGGGAGGGATCAGGTGCGCACCACCCAGCCCCATTGTCAGCAGTCTGTAAAAACTATGAGAGGCTGAAAAATGCAGGGGCTGTAGAGGGCTGGACACTAACATGTAAAGCCATATATGCCCAGGGACTTATAGTACCACTGGGTACATGCTTTCCAGCCTACACATTTTTCAGCCTCTCATAGAGTTTTACAGGCTGCTGTGCCTTCTGCCATCTCTAAAAAGCTGAAATCTAAGGTGTGAATGAGGCCTATACTACAGAGTCATCCACAATTAGGGTATTCACTCACTTTTCTCCAGTGCTGTACTTGGACAACATACTACCTTGGTTATAGCTTCCAGCTGGAGGAGCTGGCCTTCTTTTAAAAGTATATTTTTATGTCTATTTTTCATATTCTGTTGACTATATTTTTTGTCTGCTCAATAAAGCTCTATAAAATATGTACTGTTTAACTACCAAAGCTTCCAGCTGGAGGGATTGTCCTTCTTTTGGAAGTATATTTTTCTGTCTGTATTTCATATTCTGTTGTCTATATTTTGGTCTGCTCAGTAAAGCTCTATAAAATATGTACTATTTAACTACCAAAGAAATCATAGTAAATCTTTTATTCAGCCTCTGAAAAATTGCTTTTATTTCCAAAAGCCAGTAAAAAGGATAATAGTGGAAAAAAAAACACTTATGGGTTTAACCAATTATTTCTGCATATTCATTGGTCCATGCAACTTTACAAAGGTGTGTCTTTTGCCTACATATTTTTTGCTAAAAGCTGCCTCTCTTTCTCATATTAGACAACTTGGGGGTATATCAAGTACACTCCACACTAGGCTCATGACTTCACTCTTTTTGTTAGATCATTATTTTATTAGGGCCTCCCAAGGTCCTGTTAACTCTACGTGTGGTGACTGGTGACTATCTTCAGGGGAATAATGCCAATTACCCTAAGGGCAACTAGAAAACAATTGACATCTATGTGCCCAGTTCACTCCGCAATGCTGGTGTGATGGGCAGTACAGGGGACTATAGAACCATGGCTTAACCATCTATTTTTACTAACCCCCATAGCTGTCTGCATATGGCCTAATAGAAATAATACCTTTATCCCTCCTCTGCCCAGTCATGTGAACAGAGATAAGGTACTGATTATGTGATCGCTGCCAAAGATTATTCTTCAGGTAGAGCTGACTACAGGTTGCCATTGGCTGGCACTGCTAAACATCAGTAATCCAACATCCTCTAGAAGAATCTGAAATGATCCAAACAATAATCTCACAACAAGCTCATCACTGTGCTAATCGACAATGTGTTGACAGTTGTTTATAAAATTAACCAGTGTTGTTTAAATTAAAGAAGCTTCCCAATTTGATGATCTAAAAGCCAATTCACACCAATCAAATAGAAATATAGTTCCACCAGGTAATGCTCCATAAGTGCACACATGTGCGGTGCGGATTGAAGCTCACAGCTAATTGATACAGTAGTTGTTCAATGGTTCAGGTCAGGTTTGCATCAGGTTCAGGACAGGATTAGCTCTCAGGACTATCCTGTTCACACATATGTGGTTGAGAAACGATTCTCATAGCAGTCAGTAGCCTGTAATCCGCACCTGAACTCAGTGGTGTATTTTGGTTTTGTGCTGCCCTAGGCAAGACTAAAATCGGGCACCCCCCTGCATCTAAATTTGTCCCACCCTTTCATCTGCAAACTCCACCCCTTCCTCTTTAGTCTCCACCTCTTCCTATTAGAGCTCCGGCCACTGACAATGATGGTGCGCTATTCCTCCCACTGACACCAATGATGGGGCACAATTCCTCCCATTGACACTAATGATGGGGCACTATTCATCCCACTGACACCAATGATGGGGCTCTATTCCTCACACTGATACCAATGATGGGGCACTATTCCTCCCACTGATACCAATGATGGTGCCCCATCATTAGTGGCAGCGTGTGAGGAATAGTGCCCTGTCATTGGTATCAGTGGGAGGAATAGTACTCCATCATTAATGTCAGTGGGAAGAATCGTGCCCCATCATTGGTGTCAGTGGGAGGAATAGTGCCCCATCATTGGTGTCAGTGGGAGGAAGTGTCCCATCATTAGTGTCAGTGGGAGGAATAGTGCCCCATCATTGGTGTCAGTGGGAGGAATAGTGCCCCATCATTGGTGTCAGTGGGAGGAATAGTGTCCCCTCATTGGTGTCAGTGGGAGGAAAAGTGCCCCCTCATTGGTGTCAGTGACACCAAGGAGGGGGCACTATTCCTCCTATTACTCCCACTGACACCAATTATACTTACATCGCTGAGCTGACCCCTGCTTTAGCCCGGCCTCCCTCCTTCAGGCACAGACACTTATCCATCAGCTCTGTTCCTTCTCCAGCTGCACTCCTCCTCTTCACCGGCTCCAGCTGCTCCCTCACACGATCTCCAATCTTCGTGCTGCCGCTCAGCTCCTCCTCTTCAAGCTCCGCCTCCTCACCTGTGATTGGCCTCCTGTGTGGCTTTTCTGAGCTACAGATCTGGCGACCAATCACTGGCGTGGAGGCGGAGCTTGCAGAGGGAGGGACAGGCTGCCATAGGCTACCCAGTGATCCCAGGGGTGTGGCCAGATTAGAGGGGTGGCTTGTCATCCTGCCCACATTGCGATCAAGATCCAGGAAGATGAAGACACCGGACGGACACCCTCTGCACCCCTCCTCCAGCAGCGCCTTGTGGACCGGATCGACGTGGGACACAAAGTCAGGTAAGACACAGCAGCCCCCATCTCTTTCCCATGGAAGTGTCCTTTCTGTGGGAAAGGGGGGGCGGCACTGCCGCCGTGCCGCCCCCCTGAAAAGTGCCACCCTAGGCAAATGTCTTGTTTGCCTCGTGGCAAATACGCCCCTGGGACAAGTGAGGGGCAGTGGGACAGGAGGAGTGCAGTGGGACAAGTGAGGGGCAGTGGGACAGGAGGAGAGCAGAGGGACAGGTAGGGGGCAGCGTGACAGGGGGCATGGGACAGGATTGGGGGAGCGGGACAGGAGAAGCGCAGTGGGATAGGAGAAGTTCAGAAGGATAGGTGAGGGGCAGTGGGACAGGAGGAGTGTAGAGGGACAGGTGAGGGGCAGTGGGACAAGAGAAGCTTAGTGGGACAGGTGATGGGCAGTATGACAGGGGGCATGGGACAGGTTCGGGGCAGCGGAACAGGAGTAGCGCAGTGGGACAGGAAGAGCGCAGTGGGACAGGAGAAGGAGCACAGAGGGACAGGAGAAGTGCAGAAGGATAGCTGAGGGGCAGTGGGACAGGAGGAGTACATACGGACAGGTGGGGGGCAGCGTGACAGAGGGCATGAGACAGGATCGGGGCAGCGAGACAGGAGGAGCACAAAGGGACAGGTGAGGGGCAGTGGGACAGGAGGAGCGCAGAAGGACAGGTGAGGAACAGTGGGACAGGAGAAGCGTAGAGGGACAGGTGGGGGGCAGCGTGACGGGGGCATGGGACAGGATCAGGGCAGCTGAACAGGAGTAGTGCAGTGGGACAGGAGTAGCGCAGTGGGACAGGAGAAGGAGCACAGAGGGACAGGAGGAGTGCAGAAGGATATGTGAGGGGCAGAGGGACAGGAGGAGCACAGAGGGATAGGTGGGGGGCAGCATGACAGGGGCCATGGGACAGGATCGGGGCAGCGGGACAGGAGGAACTCAAAGGGACAGGTGAGGGGCAGTGAAACAGGAGGAGCGCAGAGGGACAGGTAAGGGGCAGCGTGACGGGGGGCATTGGACAGGATTGGGGCAGCGCGACAGAAGAAGTGCAGTGGGACAGGAGAAGCGCAGAAGGATAGGTGAGGGGCAGTGGGACAGGAGGAGCGCAGAGGGGCAAGTGGGGGGAAGCGTGACGGGGGCATGGAACAGGATCGGGGCAGCGGGACAGGAGGAGCGCAAAGGGAGAGAATCTGGGCAGTGGGGCAGGAGGAGTGCAAAGGGACAGGTGAGGGGCAGAGGAACAAGAGGAGCACAGAGGGACAGGTGAGGGGCAGTGGGACAGGAGAAGCACAGAGGGACAGGATCGGGGCAGCGGGACAGGAGGAGGGTAGAGGGACAGATGGGGGGCCGCGTGACGAGGGGGCATGGGACAGGATCGGGGCAGCGGGACAGGAGTAGTGCAGTGGGACAGGTGTGGGGCAGTGAGACAGGAGGAGCGCAGTGGGACAAGTGAGGGGCAGTGGGCCAGGAGGAGCGCAGTGGGACAAGTGAGGGGCATTGGGACAGGTGAGGGGCAGTGGGACAGGAGGAGCGCAGTGGGACAGGTGAGGGGCAGTGGGACAGGAGGAGCACAGAGAGACAGATGGGGGGCAGCGTCACAGGGGGCTTGGGACAGGTGAGGGGCAGCGGGACAGGAGTAGCACAGTGGGACAGGTAGGTGGCAGTGGGACAGGTGAGGGGCAGTGGGCCAGGAGGAGCGAAGTGGGACAGGTGAGGGGCAGAGGGACAGGAGAAGGAGCTCAGAGGGACAGGTGAGGGGCAGTGGGACAGGAGAAGCACAGAGGGACAGGTGAGGGGCAGTGGGACAGGAGGAGCGTAGAGGGACAGATGGGGGGCATGGGACAGGATCGGGGCAGCGGGACCGGAGTAGTGCAGTGAGACAGGAGGAGCACAGTGGGACAGGAGAAGCGCAGTGGGACAGGTGAGGGGCAGTGGGACAGGAGGAGCGCAGTGGGACAAGAGGAGCACAGAGGGACAGATGGGGGGCAGCGTGACGGGGGGCATGGGACAGGATCGGGGCAGCGGGACAGGAGTAGCGCAGTAGGACAGGTGAGGGGCAGTGGGACAGGAGGAGCACAGAGGGACAAGAGGAGTGCAGAAGGATAGGTGAGGGGCAGTGGGACAGGAGGAGCGCAGAGGGATAGGTGGGGGCAGAGTGACAGGGGGCATGGGACAGGATCGGGCAGCTGGACAGGAGGAGTGCAGAGGGACAGGTGAGGGGCAGCTGGACAGGAGGAGCGCAGAGGGACAGGTGGGGACAGATGGGGGGTAGTGGGACAATGTGGGGGACAGGAGGGGGGAAGTGGAACAGGTGGGGGGCAGTGTATCGGGGGGCAGTGAGACAGGAGTGGGGAAGCACCAGTCCTCCAAGCACTTACCTGTCCAGCAGTGGCTCCTCCAGATGGTGTCAGCATCACTCCAGGACGGGTGCCTGTGTCCCTTCTCTCCCAGGATCTCCGGCGGCTGCAAAAGAGTGGGGGGGCTCCTCCACCCTGACCTCCACCCTGACCTCGTTCTCTTCTGCTTCCTCCTTCGTTGGCACCTTCTGGCCATCCTGCACATCCTGACAACGGGCCCACCACTCCGCTCTCCTCTGCAGCCGGTCCCTTGGCCCGGGTGACCCTCCTTGCTGTACCCTCACCCATGGTGGCCCTGCCCCTGTCCCTGAACTGGGCCACACTGTTCAGAAATCGTACATGACTCTTTTTCAAACTGCAAAGAATCTGCAACGCCAGTGCACCGGACATATGTGAACAGGCACCATAGGAAGCAATGTGTGTTCAAACCACATCCAGTCATATATCTGAACCAGCACTAAGAGTGCTTTCCTATATGTGTTGGGACTTGGGAGTCCAAAAGTTACTTTTTGTGAGTTCACTTTCCCTGAGTAAGCTTGGTGTACCAATGTGTAATAGCCAAAGGACAAGTCCTTTTAAGTATGAAGCATTTTGTAGCTTGTATCAATGGTTTATAAACTGTAGGTGGGTTGCATATCCCAGGCTCTCGGCTCTCTTTTTGGAACAATTCCTATTAGATTTGAACTACTGTGTTGTATTTGCACAAAATAGTTACAAAATGAAGTCCAAATGCACATTGAGCAGAAAGAAGTCTGAGAAATTCCGAACTATAGAATATATAGTCAGGGGCGGACTGACCATTTGGGTACTCGGGCACTGCCCGAGGGCCCGGGGTCAGAAGGGGGCCCCATGAGATGTCCCTGGTACCTTTCACAGGCTTTTTTTGGTGTGGTTTTAGTGTGGGACACAAAGTCAGGTAGGACACAGGGGCCCCATCATTTTCTATTGCCCGGGGGCCCCATGAGTTGTCAGTCCGCTCTTGTATATAGTAAGTAAATACTGAACCATAGCAACCAATTTGATTTTCTTTTTTCCTGTTCTGTGCTCTACAAATGACAAGCGAAATGCGATTGGTTTATATTTGCCATCTTGTACCTCCACTTTTCCTTTCATCCATTTTTATTTTCTTTTCAGAGTAACATAAAGCCTAACACATATACATTATTATCACCATTTTTCTCTGCCATGAGCTGTTAACATTGCATAAAATTCACCAACATTACTCAATCCAAATACCTTCATAAAAACAACAAGCGCCGTTCAATCCCTCTCAAGCATTTCTTTAATTTTGCTTTAATTGTGATCAGCCGACCTGGTCAAGTAAGCTGTTGTTAATAAATTGAACATCTACAGCTAGTTATATGCATAGCTAAGTGCCTTGTTAAATGCCAGAAGTCTGTGTATGAATTTATTACCCATTATATACGGAGATGGGCAACACATGCAGGTCACCCAGCTTACGCCCACTGACACCCTAAGCACTCAGGCAGATTGAGAACAGAACGTTAAGTTCCAAACAGACATTTGCTGTCCAATCTTTATAAAATTGAGCTTGTAATATATGTTTGGTTTAAATATAGCTGTGATTTTTTTCCTTGTCTCCTGTAAAGGACGTTTCTTGAAGTGGTATTATTGAAGTAATGTAGAATTTTGCATGTGAAGGACAGTATCTGATCCACTCCATTGACTCCTGATTTCATTTAAACTGCAATTCATTATTTTCTTCCTGTGCTCATTCAAGAATCCATTGTTCATTACTCTTTCATCACTATATGATTGGAACGATTTGTATCTGTCGTTTCAGCACTGATCAGATAATGAAATAATTATTTGCGCATCTGCACAGTGTTTTACATTTGTTTTCGCATCGTTGTACACCAACACTGGGTCATTCTGTCATTCAGCTTTTATCCCATTGAGCTAGCACTATTTCTGAGACATCAATGGCAGCTACCAAGTTGATTGTACGTGCGTTTATTGACAGCACAATGAGGCTTTAAAAGATCCATGCTTCTCTTCAGGAAATTAACTAGTGTTGTATGGTTGATATAATTAAAAAATACTATCAGCCAGAGATAAGTTTTTATTGCAAATATTGTAAGCTGTTGTCTACTAAGACAAGCAAAGGAGGATATACTTGTATATAAACAAAGAATATTATATAAATGAATTTAATCTTTTTATTTAAATCAAAACTACAAGACCGGGTTACTGGCTTCTGTTTCAGAAAATCCAGCTGGGTTTTATCAGTTCTGATCTTGTATTTCAGGAACGTTTTCTTTGCTCAGTCACTTGCTGTAGTACTATTTCCAACCATTCTATTTTGAATGAAGAGGTAAAAAAACAACTCTCTCATCTTATTTCTTATGACTGATAGCAGTTATCCAGACAATGGGTTTTTTTTTGTTTTTGTTTTTTTGGTCTTTGTTTTTTACACATTCAGTCTAATTACAGCCCAATGAAGCAGACAGTCTTTTAGTTTGAGTCAGAACAGGATTAGATTTTAACAGAAATGTCAAACATTCAACTGTATTTCTATTTAGCTTTTATGCTTCCAAAAAGGTATTCCTACTTTGCTGTGGATTGCATTATCAAATATCCAGACAGCTACACTAGCATAGCAGCCAGCAGTCTCTAGTGATGACCCAGGTAAAAAAAAATGTCACCCTGGTCCTCCAGGTTAGAGATTGAGCATGTTAATAACAACCTCTTGGGGCTCGTTTACACTTGCTTAAAAAAGGGCATTGGGCATGCTTTTTTAAAGTTCTCTGAATGCCAATCAAAGCATCAAAGTCACTACATAAAATGGTTACCTTACAGTCCTGTTCATACATTGTATTTGCTTTGCTTGGCTTCAAAAATGATACCCCATGTTGCTTTCCTGGTATTTCAAAGCATCTCCAAAGCCTCCATAGAAGTCTATAACAAAGCACGCTTACAGCACCTTTTGAGGGGCTTTTATACAGCATTAGCTTCTCTATGTTTTGAAGGTTTTGCAGGTAAGATAAACCCCAGGATGCACTAGGAAACCAACATATGAACCATAAAGACATTATCTTTAGTCACTTCTGATTCATTCAGGCGATTAGGGTCAGAACAACTAGCTGGCAGCACACATGGTGTGCAATATTAGAAAGCTATAGTGGTAGGTGATCAGGAAGTGGGTAGATAGGACTCAGCAGCTGTGGATCAGAAGAGCTGGGGGACCAGAGCAGGAAAAACTCGCAGATGTCACATGCAGTACATGGCATGAGAGCAATGTAGCGGGAGGTGAGCGGGGACCAGAGAGAAAGGTGGATCAGCAAACCAGATGGTCAACAGAGCTGGGGGTTACTACTGAGTGGGGATCAGCAAAGTTGGGGGTTACTAGTCAAAGGGGGATCAGCAAAGCTGGGAGTACTACTGAGTGGGACATCAGCAGAGCTGGGGGTGTTACTGAGCAGGGGATCTGCTGATCGAGGTTACTAATAAGCTGAAGATTTGCTGAGTGGGAGTATTACTGAGCCGGGGCTCTACTGGGCCCCTTTAAAACAAATACAAAATCAACACACACACGGGGAATTTTCCAGTATTCATTAAAGCTTCAAAGAATCATCACAGAAGCATCCCCAAAGCATCAAAAATACATTAAAAAAAACATGTTGAAGTGGTAAGCACTTTAATGTGTGTTTATAGTCAAAGCAAGTGTAAATGAGTCCTTACTGTAAATAAAATGTTCTTCAAGTAAGGAGGCCAAGGCTATTCATAGACTGTGGGGATAAAGACTAAAAAAGGAAGTTACATTTTTACTGGTTCAGTTGATTTATTTTTTATTTTAAAATATTATTTTCTACAGTATACATCCTTATATGTACCTTCAGATAACTAGTAGATATTTTTACATTGCCATTGTACTCTGCCCTGTAACTAGGAGCAGGTCAGCCTTACCAGAATATATACTTTCCAGAGCCCTGTCATGTGCAGTCACACTCTATCTTTCTCTCCTTGAGACATGTCTGATATGCCATGTGTCAGAATGAAGGATCATTATGGGCCCTGGGGTTCTTTATGAAAGGCTGCTCTTGACCTAAGTAGTCATGACTGGAGGCAACAACCATGCATAAAAAGCCAATCGATGGCACTGTGCTGCTTCTAACGGTTTTCCAACATTTTCTCACATGGTCCTAATGTAGTGGTGTGACTATTTATCTGTTATTTGTTTTCTTTTTACATTTAAAAAGCTTTTCTTCCATTACATTACACAGTTTATCATGTAACGTTTGTTTAACAAAGAGACATCAGATCATTAAATTTTAGGTAAAGCCAATACTTTATCTTAGTTTTGGAATACGAATGAATGGTTAAGATCTCTGTTCATTTTTTTCTGTCTGTGTCCCAACAGCTTGCCATACACTGAGCCAATTTCGTCTGGTTCCTGATAAAGCAGGCAAAAATCGCTTTGTGGGCGGTCCTTTTGGCACTTTCCCACCCAACATTCTTCGATTGAAAAAATGGAAAGGAGCTAGGCAAAAACTTGGTGGCTGAATAGTGGCTGCAACCAAACATATACACTTGCTGTTTGGGTATTTTGACAGCTGCTAACTGCCGAAATACAGTGGTCAGCATTGCAGATTCCTCCATCAGCGCTGTAGGCTGAAAGATAAAAAAAGTATATGGCCAACTTTAAAGAACTGTCACCTGCACAGGTTTTCCTTTTAGAAAATCTTTTCTCTTCTCATCTCCTGCTCCTGTGACAACTCTAAAATGTTGGAAGGTCACCAGTACAAATAGTGGGTGAATCTACCGAGCAGAACACAGAAAGCATTAAAACCTGTCAGGGCTACTATTCCTTAAACATTTTATCCAAAACTAAAATAAAACATTTTGTCTTTAGATCAGCTTGTATATGAAAGAAGGTATCATACTGAAAATGTGTGAAATGAGTGGAAAACTTCATTTTTGTGGGTTTGAGAGTTGTTTTTAATATTTAAAAGCCTCTTGACCCATGATTTTCTCATGTTTGCTCTTGTTTCTGAACGAATGCAAAGAACTATCTCATAATCTGTGCACTTGCTGTTAAAAGTGTCAGATGAATGCCATTCACACAGAAGTTTGTTTTTGACATTATGAAGGGAATGACTTGGCTAGTTTATTACTACACTAAAGGAGCATCATATGGAAGACTGATTTAATTTCTTAATACAGGACAAAACATTTTTGGAACACTTTTTGTTCCTTTCAAAACACAAAGGACACAAGTACACAGCATTTTACTTTACATGTTTATTGCTGATCATTGGTGTTGAGTTACTAACACTGGAGAGTACAAAATCTCTGGTGCATAGAAACCAAACAGCTTTCAGGTTTTTTTTTCGTCAAAACTTAATTAAATAACCTGAAGTTAGAAGCTGATTGGGTACTGCGCACAGCTGAACCAGATTTTGCACTCTACAGTTTTAGTAAATCAACCTCATTGAAATATAGTAACTGCTGCGCTAATATTTAATCCTTTGGAATAAAATAGGCAGAAAAATATCACAAAAAGAGCATAGAAATCTCAAAATGAATATAGAATAGAATACACATGAAAATAATATATAACCGTGGAACCCCCAAAAGTACTAGATCTAGAGTGTTACCTACATGCACATTAAATAGATGACTAATGGATATCAAATTATATATAAAAAGATATATAGAATAGAATACACATGAATGTGCAAAATCATATATGACGGTGAAACCCCCAAAATATATCTAAGGTGTACTTAGGTTACACCTTAGATATATTTTGGGGGTGTCACCATCATATATGATTTTGCACATTCATGTGTATTCTATTCTATATATCTTTTTTATATATAATTTGATATACATTAGTCACCTATTTAATGTTCATGTAGGTAACACTCTAGATCTAGTACTTTGGGGGTTCAATGGTTATATATTTTCATGTGTATTCTATTCTATTCTATATTAGTTTTGAGGTTTATATGCTTTTTTTGTGATATTTTTCTGCTTATTTTATTCCAAAGGATTAATTATTAGTGCAGCACCAAGTTACTACAGGTGAAACCCGAAAAATTTGAATATTGTGCAAAAGTTCATTTATTTCAGTAATGCAACTTAAAAGGGGAAACTAATATATGAGATAGACTCATTACATGCAAAGCAAGATAGTTCAAGCCGTGATTTGTCATAATTGTGATGATTATGGCTTACAGCTCATGAAAACCCCAAATCCACAATCTCAGAAAATTAGAATATTGTGAAAAGGTGCAATATTCTTGGCTCAAAGTTTCCCACTCTAATCAGCTAATTAAGCCATAACAACTGCAAAGGGTTCCTGAGCCTTTAAATGGTCTCTCAGTCTGGTTCAGTAGGAATCACAATCATGGGAAAGACTGCTGACCTGACAGTTGTGCAGAAAACCATCACTGACACCCTCCATAAGGAGGGGAAGCCTCAAAAGGTAATTGCAAAAGAAGTTGGATGTTCCCAAAGTGCTGTATCAAAGCACATTAATAGAAAGTTATGTGGAAGGGAAAAGTGTGGAAGAAAAAGGTGCACAAGCAGCAGGGATGACCGCAGCCTGGAGAGGATTGTCAGGAAAAGGCCATTCAAAAGTGTTGGGGACTTTCACAAGGAGAGGACTGAGGCTGGAGTCAGGGCATCAAGAACCACCACACAGAGACGGATCCTGGACATGGGCTTCAAATGTCGTATTCCTCTTGTCAAGCCGCTCCTGAACAACAAACAACGTCAGAAGCATCTTACCTGGGCTAAAGAAAAACAGACCTGGTCTGTTGCTCAGTGGTCCAAAGTCCTCTTTTCTGATGAGAGCAACTTTTGCATCTCATTTGGAAACCAAGGACCCAGAGTATGGAGGAAGAATGGAGAGGCACACACTGCAAGATGCTTGAAGTCCAGTGTGAAGTTTCCATAGTCTGTGTTGATTTGGGGAGCCATGTCATCTGTTGGTGTTGGTCCACTGTGCTTCATTAAGTCCAGGGTCAACGCAGTTGTCTACCAGGAGATTCTGGAGCACTTCATGCTTCCTTCCGCAGACGAGCTTTATGGGGATCCTGACTTCATTTTCCAGCAGGACTTGGCACCTGTCCACACTGCCAAAAGCACCAAAACCTGGTTCAATGACCGTGGGATTACTGTGCTTGATTGGCCAGCAAACTCGCCTGACCTGAACCCCATAGAGAATCTATGGGGCATTGCCAAGAGAAAGATGAGAGACCGGACAAAGCAGAAGTGCTGAAGGCCGCTATTGAAGCATCCTGGTCTTCCATAACACCTCAGCAGTGCCACAGGCGGATAGCTTCCATGCCACGCCACATTGAGGCAGTAATTTCTGCAAAAGGGGCACAAACCAAGTACTGAGTACATATGAATGCTTATACTTTTCAGAGGTCCGATATTGTTCTATGTAGAATCCTTGTTTTATTGATTGCATGTAATATTCAAATTTTCTGAGATTGTGGCTTTTGGGTTTTCATGAGCTGTAAGCCATAATCATCACAATTATGACAAATCACGGCTTGAACTATCTTGCTTTGCATGTAATGAGTCTATCTCATATATTAGTTTCACCTTTTAAGTTGCATTACTGAAATAAATGAACGTTTGCACAATATTCTAATTTTTCGAGTTTCACCTGTAGATTTCAATATTGTCCATTGTGGTATGTGGTAGGGTGTTAGTAGCTATATTTAAAGGTTGACATTCTGAGCGTGGGAGGATTATATAAATATAAATCAACCCCATTGCATCTCCAATTTTCTTTATAATGTCCACCTAAAGGAAAATAGATGTTCACTTTAAGCTGGTCACCTTTTTTTGTTGTTGTATATTAAAAGATGAAATGAAGATCTGTACTGGCTATTTCCATTCTTCCAGTCAAGGCCATTGATGCCATGAGACAGGATGCTAGCACTCTTTATAGGCATCAAGAAGCAAGGCATTCACCATAATTCATAGGACCCTGCTGGTTTAGTATGGAACAGTAGAGAATAGTATGTGTAACATCTCTGATATCTGACCAATAATGTCAGAGGACACTGAGAATTGACCACTAATGTAGGGGGCACTGAAAACTGATCACCAATGTAAAGGGGAACTGAGAACTGACGTGGGAGGGCAGGGAGCACCAATATAAGGGGATACACTGACCATTAGCCTCAGTGCATATGCTGACCACCATTGTAAGGGGCATGTTTATCACCAATGAGAGGAGCACAGTGGCCAGCAACATAAGAAGACACTTACTCCAGACCATTGTATTCCATTGCAGACTGTACTGTGCAATTACATAGTACTGATATCTGCACTCTGACTGCAGCACTATATAGCTCAGATATTCCTGACCAGTGCACACTTCACACTATGTTGTATGTTATATAATCCTGATTTCTAAAATCTTTACACTACATAGGGATGACCCATGCACTCTATACTCTATGTTGTACATTGCATAGTCCTGACCCCTGCATTCTATATGCTACATAGTCCTGACCTCTGCACTCTATACATTAGCTGGTTACATAAAGAAATGGGCACACTGGCCACACAGTCCTGACTGCTATACTCTATACACTATGCTGTATGTTATCTAGTCCTTACTTCTGCAACCTATATGATATTTTCTACAGTACCTAATCCTGACCAATGCACTTTATACACTATGTGGTACATTACATAGTCCTCATCACTTGCACAGTATGCAGTGTTGTATGTTACATAGTCTTAACTGCCATACACTATATAGATCTGACCACTGCACTCTTTGCACTGTGTTATACATTATACAGCTCTGATTGCTCCACTTCATATGATATGTTGTACCTGTACATAGTCCTGACTGCTATTTTAAGCATCATATAGTTCTGAATGCTGCGCTGTATATGCTGTTTACATTTTACACTCCCTATCAGGTTGTTGGTTGTCGTACTATTAGCTGGTTGTAAAATATTTCCTAACTGTTTTAATGAAGTTCTTCTTTAAAGTGGCTCTAAAGTCATAACAGTTTTTACTTTAATACATTCACTGCAG
Organism: Staurois parvus; assembly: GCF_062004578.1. Lineage (NCBI taxonomy): Eukaryota > Metazoa > Chordata > Amphibia > Anura > Ranidae > Staurois > Staurois parvus. The sequence continues at coordinate 1,569,562 of NW_028318841.1, forward strand.
TAGCGGTATAGCCCCCCTCACCTCCCTAAATACTTCCCTGAATCCTCACTCTTTCCAGCGCTGTGCCAGAGAGCACGGTGGAGGTCCAACCATGCTGTGTGTGTCTATGGATTTCTGATCCCATAGCAAGTGACTGGCTGTGGTGGCAAACATACTATTCCCAATGCACATGTTCCTGCAAAGTGGCTGCAGGGCTGCTACAACTATCAGGTAATCAGAGCAAGATCATGTCCCCAGCACACCACGGATCTCCAGAACGGGTCCAAAGCTTTGATAAGCAATCACATAATTACAACAGAAGCAATGTTTCTGAGCCTTTCAGGACCCATTTATTAGCCTTGTGATGGTCACATGCCTGATTAAGGGGTGCTGCTAGGCTCAGAAACGTTGCTTCGATTATAGTAATGTGATTGCTACAAAAAGCTTTGGACCCGTTCTGTAGATCTGTGGTGTGCTGGTTACATTATCTTGCTGTGGTGGTGGACACAGAAGAGGAGAAGTAGAGAGCACCAGCGGAAGACCTCAGAAGAGAAGGTTCAGGGACGCTCTGTGCAAATCCAGTCTACAAATCAGGTACATCTAACATGTTTATTATTTTAAGAAAAATAAGTCTTCATAACCGCTTTAAGTTTCGATCAGATGAAGTGTTATCATCTATGTCTATACACTGTGTGCAGAAAAGCATATATAGTCAAAGAAGAGTATCACTTTTTTTTTTTAATTGTTTTCCTGAGATTGATATGTGTCATGCGACTGTAACGCTTGGCACATTATGTAAGACAAATTATGTGGGTACAGAGACTGTGGAGTATATGAGCAGTGTACAGTATATATCAAGTAGGTTTAGACTTTAATGAACATATTCCTCCTGGTAAGCATGATCCGACTACGTCAGCTGTCACAGCGAAAAAGACCCAGTGGAAGAGTCCCAGAAAAAAAAGAAAAATCTTTCAGACACATGAAAAAAATCTGTACTTTCCCTTTTTTCTGATGAAATCAAGAAAATTATTTCCAACAAGTAAAGTCAGGCGGAAAAAAAGATGTCATTTCACAACCACTTTGCGTAACTGTACCCTTTTATAAAAAAAAGGCATAAAGAATCTTGACAATCCTCCCTTGGTCAATGTGGCCTTAATGAAGCTTGAAAGGCACATCACATCGCCTCTGGATAATGTTGTCACCTTCAGAGATGTGTGGAACAGGTGCATTGATTTGGATTTTAAGAAAATATATTTAACAGCCTGAGGCACATGGAAGCTCGTAGTGGCACTTGCTTCAATTCCAGGAGCACTGGAAGCTTGGGTATAAAATACAGAGTAAGTGGTGACAAATGATCTCCGTAAGTCTCAGATACTACTAGCCTCTTTCATGGACATTAGGTTATCCTAAAGTGGTTGCTGATATTATTAAATCTTTGTCAAGAATATGTTGTACTAAGTCATGGAAAGAGAAGAGAGCTCTCTAGCTCAGACCCCCACCTCAAAACAAATGTTGTGTACATCAAATTGTTATGGGTAAAGTTCCTCTTTAATGATGAGAACTCTCCATCACAACTCAGGAGAACCAATTCTATGAAAAAACAAACTTCCCATAATTCAATGAAATGCTTTCCTTTTTTTTAGGTGTGCTAGCCTTTAAAAAGTAAATCGTTATGCTGTCAGCAGATCGGCCTCTACATTTTAGGCACATTGCCGTAAAATAGAGAACAGCTGAGAGCATGTGCACAGCAGGGCAAGCAAGGTTGATTTTCTAAAACTGGAGAGTGCAAAATCTTATGCAAAGAAACCAGTCAGCTTCCAGATTTCATTATCAAAGCTTAAGTGGACAAGCTGACGTTAGAAGCTGATTGGCTACCATGCACAGCTGCACCAGATTTTGCAAAAGGGGCCAGCCTGAAGCGATCTAGCAGAACTTCATTCTCTGACTAAAGTTCCACTTTAACTGCATTCCCATTGCAAAACGACCACATAAAATAGTTGGCTCTACTAGTTATTTAAACAGCTTCTCATTTTAAAACAATATACTGATTTTTAATTAGACTTAAAGTCCTCAAATCAACAATACAGGCATACCAGATAAATATACTGATTTTTATCTGAAATCAGTTTTCAGTAGTTCTAGAAGTTTTTTTTTCTTTTTATGAATACAGCTTTCCATTAACTTGCTTTGACCTAGAGCAAATATAAACAAGTATCCATATCCACTAGAGCTTCAGCTATATGCCTGCAAGAATAATTAGACCATTATTTTCTATGTGTGCTATTCCTACACAAGAGTAATTTGCTAAGCAATGAGTGCTATTCCTATATACAAGTAATTTACCCAGCAATGATCTACAAGGTTATGTAAAGCTGATGTATTGTATGTAAAGTGGTCATTACCTTCTAATGATAAACTAGGGAGAACATCATTTTTCCCCCTTTCTTTAAACCATGAGATAAATGTAATGTTCAAGGGAATGACTTACCTTTTTATTATCCTGCATTACGATCGTCATATACTGATGAGTTTTAAGGTTTCATTAATCTGCCATTCAATTACTGGACAAGTTGAATAAAGGTTTGGTTTCTGAAGCCAGCGCCGATCTTCCTGTCTTAAATTATTCAAGCTACCATTTGCTGCACTGTATAAGTTAATTAATGATCTATTAGGTTGGTTTTTCCTGGCATTGGCTGTCATATCTCGAGCTGCGAATTTAATTTCTACCTAAGCTTATAGAATTCTTTTCTTCCTGGTGGTATCAGGTTCTACGTTAATTCTCGTTTCTGGTCGGCATTTGTAGTGTAAATTAGTTGCTAATGTGCGTTTCCTGTAATAGTGGAAATATGGTATAACTGACGTAGTGTTATTTGTCTTTAGGAAGACTTATTGCTTTAGTGTCTGGCGGATATCTATTGCACTGCGCTCATGAGGCTCGACCAATAACAGAAAACGTCGATAGCTAGAAATATTTATGAACGATGCTGACTGTTTGCATCTCTGCTGTGAAATTACTTTCTCGTGATCGGTAAAGAATCTGCCGGTATACAATTCCTCACTTATAAAGACACCATGTATTATTTTCACCAATATCATTATTATCTCTGGTGTCACTAGCTCATTAACGGATCCTTGGCTGGTGGTACATTTCCTAAATTCATTTTCAGAATCAATAGTGTACCATCAGCACCTGTTTATCATGATCCCTGCAGAGAGGAGCAGTGCTAATTGGTGCGCAGTGATCTATGCCTCTATTCGGGTTCCATATTTGTTATGCAGTATGTGTTCAGTGCAAGAACACAGTATTGGTTTGGTGGAGTAAGACAAAACACTGTTTACATTTCCTTTTTAAAACTGATTTAAACTGATTTGTTGGAGAAGGTATTCATGCCAAAAAGGACCATTCCGATGGCTATTAAAGATAGCAGGATCATTTGCTTGCACAAAATGATTGCTTGCATTAAAAGTACACCTGTTATTGATTAGTCCAAAAACTCTAAAGAGCTAATGAGAATGGGAAGAAGGGTATGCACCATGGTTATGTTTTCAGTAACCAAGGCTGAACTCCTGCAAACAACAAAACAGATAAGCACAGATAAAATACATATGCTGTATGGGACCTGTCTTACCAGCTTAAAGTAGTAGTATATCACAGGTAAAGAAAAAAAAATAAAAATTCCCCTGCAAGTTAACCTCTTGGCGCCGGTCGAATGCAAATGTGCGGCCTTCCGGCATCTGGGGCTAGACACCAAGCAGCCACACATTTGCGTTCTATTAAAAAAAAAATATGTGCTGAGAGCGCGTGCCCTGCGCACTCCTAGCACACCCATTCAGTACTCATGGAAAGAACCCAATCTCCTCTTTCAATCAAGACCTTTCCCGATCAGGTGACTGCCGTGACAGCGAATCATGGCAGTCACATGACCCTAAAACCCCGCTCCACCTTCCGGCTTCTGGAACACTTAAAGGACTTGGAGGCACCAGTGCCAAGGGGTTAATATACTGTGTTAGTATGTATTGTATGCTAGCACATTATGAAGGACTTACCTTAAAACGAAGCCCTCCAGTGGCGCCCTTTCACCGCTGCAGAGATTTCCATCTTCACCCGATCTTCCTTCTCGGTTTGCGAGCTCCAGCCATCTGACAGTCCAAGCCGCAGTGGCGTCACTCCTGCGCTTGCATGGGTATGCCGTTCCTTCAAAGAGCTCTCAAAAAGAGTGAATATATCCTAAACAGTGCACGTTTCGGAGATATTCATTTTACCTACAGGTTAGCTTAATTATAAGCTTACCTGTAGGTAAAAGGTAAAAAAAAAGTTTTCTACCACTTCAAGATTTTGTACTTCTGTCCATCCAGTGCTATGGTTAACACAGCCCTGCCACACCGCACAGCTATCATGGTGACCTGACTGCAGTTAAGCAACACCACTAGATACACAGTCTACATGTCGAAGGAGAAACTACAGAGTGATTAAGTAATTTCTCTCTTCCCTCCTTCTGATATGTTTGTTGGTAGCACATGTCACTTCAGGATATCTTATTGGTCCCTACTGTGGCCTCTCTCACACACTGATGCTATACAGGGGATTACAAGAGATTGAATTTTTTAAATTGATACATAGCTACATTCATTTTATATTTCAACCTCAAACAACTGTGGCCAAATTAAAAATCATATTACCGGTTCTAATTAAAAAGCTGCTGTAGTAATTAAATATAACACATTTACAATTTTATGTGGTATCCCTAGGTGAGAATTCATTAAAGCCCAAATTCAGCCTCAGACTTCAGACTGATCAGTTCCTGGGAACAATTATGTATTGATTTTATGCATTCGAGTATATACAGTTGTGTTCAAAATAATAGCAGTCAGACATCACTAACCTGATCAATCACTGTTTTTGGTAGAAATGATATTTCTACATGGCAAATAATTTACTAGCAGGTGTATTAGAGTAATAGAAATCCAACAGACCCAACAGTCATGACATGCATGCTGCTGATTCTGTGTAATTGAATCACTAATTGAAAGGGGCGCATTCAAAATAATAGCAGTGTGGAGTTGTATTAGTGAGGTCATTCATTCTTTGAAAAACAGGTGGCAATTATTGCCCTTATTTAAGGAAGGAAGGCAGCAGATGTTGTACATGCTGGTTACATTGCATTTCTCTCTGAAATTCTGAGGAAAATGGGTCGTTCCAGACATTGTTCAGAAGAACAGCGTACCTTGATTAAAAAGTTGATTGGAGAGGGGAAAACATATAAAGAAGTACAGAAAATGATAGGCTGCTCAGCTAAAATGATCGCAAATGCTTTAAAATGGCAACCAAAACCTGAAAGATGTGGAAGAAAGCAAAAAACTACCATTCGAATGGATAGAAGAATAGCCAAAATGGCAAGGACTCAGCCAACAATCAGCTCCAGGAAGATCAAAGAAGGTCTAAAGTTACCTGTGAGTACTGTTACAATTAGAAGACGCCTATGTGATGCCAAGCTATCTGCAAGAAGCCCCCGCAAAGTCCCACTGTTGAAAAAAAGACGTGCTGAAGAGGTTACAATTTGCCAAAGAGCACATTGACTGGCCTAAAGAGAAATGGCGCAACAGTTTGTGGACTGATGAAAGTAAGATTGTTCTTTTTGGGTCTAGTGGCCTGAGACAGTTTGTCAGACGACCCCCAAACACTGAATTAAAGCCACAGTACACTGTGAAGACAGTGAAGCATGGTTGCGCAAGCATCATGATATGGGGATGTTTCTCATGCTACGGTGTTGGGCCTATTTATCGCATACCAGGGATCATGGATCAGTTTGAATACATCAGAATACTTGAAGAGGTCATGCTGCCTTATGCTGAAGAGGAAATGCCCTTGAAATGGGTGTTCCAACAAGACAATGACCCTAAACACACCAGTAAACGTGCAACATCTTGGTTCCAGACCAACAAGATTGACGTTATGGAGTGGCCAGCCCAATCCCCGGATCTTAATCCAATAGAAAACTTGTGGGGTGACATCAAAAATGCAGTTTCTGAGGCAAAACCAAGAAATAGAGAAGAACTTTGGAATGTAGTCCAATCATCCTGAGCTGGAATACCTGTTCACAGGTGCCAGAAGGTGGTTGACTCCATGCAACACAGATGTACAGCAGTTCTCAGAAACAGTGCTTATACAACTAAATATTAATTAAGTGAATTAAGTGATTCAAAGGAAAGCAAAATCTTCAAACATTTTTCAGTTTATATAGTGAATGTTTGAGTTTGTAAAGAAGAATACAAACACTGCTATTTTTTTGAACACTCTAATATTCACTTTTCTTCAATTTTTTTAGAGGAACAACACAAATTTGACATATTTTTCTTCATGTTTTGATTTGGAATAGAATGTGTAGTGTTCCCAATGCATTTGTGTGTATGGAAATAAAAGCTATTAGAAGGATTTTGAGCTTTATTCACTTTTTTCAACACACTGCTATTATTTTGAACACAACTGTATATTTAGGCATGCAAGCAGGAGGGTGTGCTTAGCTGCGAAAACCCTCCTCCCCTCCTGATGACTCCTGGGATGCATGATGTCGTTTGCCTAGTCATGAAAACTGGGAAGTAACTGAAGAAATGTAGAAAAAAAAGTTTAAAACATGTAACTGTGATATACGTTCGTATTTATTTACTAATGCTAGTAGCATAAGGATTAAACATAGTCAATGTTGACTTGAGAGAGTGAAGAGAGTTCCAAGTACCTGCTGGGGGACTACTTTATAAAAAATACTTAGAGTTGGGCTTTAATTTTTTCCCTTCTGTGGCCATTTATTTTTTAAAAAGCCTTAATTAAACTGCTTGTACGCTGTTTTCTAAGTATTTTCTGTGTTCCTATTCAAATTTTTAAATATAGCTTAAATATAATTTTTGGTCAGGTAACATTGCCTAAATTATTCAATATATACCACTTTCAGCCAGAAAGTAATCAGAAAGCAGGTTTTACTACTTCGCTGTGAATAGTTTGTGTTGTGAGCTAAGTAGCAGCAAATCAGAGTATACACAAAGAGCCAAATCAATCATGCAGGACCCCATGGAAATTATCTGTATTAAATATTTAAATAAACACAATATGCAACCCCTAGCAAACAGTATGGAATCACCACTCTTGGAATATGTTCATTAAATTGTTTAATTGTGTAAAAAAAAAAACAATCACAGACATGCCTCAACTATAATCATTGAATATTTCAACATTCTGGCTTTAAGAAACAATTAAAAAGATAAAAGAGAAAGAAAACTGTAGTCAATTGCAACAGTTTTTTGTCACAATATCTTTTATTTATTTTGCATTTACATGCTGACAAGTAAAAGTGACAGTGACACTTCTGTGGATCTGTGAATCAATTGAAATGTATCAAAGTATGCACCACATGCTTGCACATTATGGCAGGCTTAAGCTGGCTATACATTAGTAGAAATTTGTTTGAAATGTTTAATTTTAAGAAAATTCATCCAGTAGTTGGATAAAATAATTTTATTGAACAAACTAATTTCGAACAATGTATGTGGTTTTCACTCAGGAAGTACAAGCATTTGTTAAAAGTATGTTTGTATAATATTTGTTAAAGCGGAGCTCCACCCAAAAGGGGAAGTTCCGCTTTAAAGATTGGTCCCCCGCTCCCCATTAAGGATTGGCACCTTTGGGGAGCGGGTACCCAAAATTGACAGGTACCAGCTCCCACTTCCGCTGCAATTGCCTAGGCGATTGGAAGTGGAAAGTGTTAACCACTCCTACCCTCCCTCCCCGCAGTCTTCTGGGACACATGACAGGGCCTAGAAGACTACGGGGCCATTCAGGAAGCGCAGTGCTACTTGTGCATGCGCAGTGGGCACCCGGCTGTGAAGCCACAAGCTCTCACAGCTGGGTACCCACACTGAAGATGCCTACGCAGTTTTTGTAGTTGCTGGCTTTTATTTTTTTACAGTGCGACTGAAACTCCACTTTAAGTCATCAAATGTGTGAAGAAAGTTTGTATGAATTTTCATTCAAATATGTACTAGTGTATAGCCAGCTTTTCCCACTAGCTTGTCCTCCTTTTGTGATGTGAGATCCATGCTCCCTCATCAGGCTGATGAAGGGGATAGATTCCCAGAAACATGTCCCTGAGCTTGCTCCAAAACTGACGACGTACCGGAGGGTGGTATCTATCAGACCCAGCATGTTGACTGTCAAACCTTAGGCATGGCTTCCCTTCTCTACACTCTAGAGCAGCCAGCATGCCCTAGAGCTCCTACACCTGTCATCCCTGGCCAAGGCAAGGAAGCCACTTGAAGAGATCAGCCTGTGTGCTCTCTGCTCACTGAAGGCTGAGAAATGAGCAATCAGCAGTTTTTGATTGCTCAGTTCTCAGTCTTAGAAGTGGTAGGAGACAGATGCAGCATTGGAGTAATGCTACATCCACCTAGGTGAGTATAACTTTTTTTCCTGAAACCCATACTTCTCTTTTAAGCTGGTCTTGGGCAGCCCATAGATCGGGGGTCAGCAACCAGTAGATCATGATCTACCAGTAGATATTCGCCAGGTGACTGTTAGATTATGATCCGGGCTTGCTGACCCCCGATCTGTGGGCTGTCCAAGACCAGCTTAAAAAGAGAAGTATGGGTTTCAGGAAAAAACAGAGTGCAATGCAGAGGGACTACTTGTATTGTTGGCGCTGTAACAGGGAGCAAGATATGCATAAGCCGATGCTTCTTATGTAGTGTTGGCTCCTGTCCCATGTGGAGTGATACCAAGTGCACTCCGCCTCTTATCCCTGCTAGCGGTCTCCAGAGTGGTGCCAGCAGCAGGAAAGAAGAGATTTTCAGGTCGGAGTTAAGCAATACACTAGGCATAATAGAGTGGTGTATTTCGGTTTTGTGCTGCCATAGGCAAGAATAAAACTGGGCACCCCCGCATCTAAATTTGTCCCACCCCTTCCTGTTTAAGATCCACCCCTTCATCTGTAAACCCCACCCCCTCATCTTTAGGCTCCACCTCTTCCTATTACGCTCCACCTCTTTTTTTATTCCTTTATCGGTGTCATTTGGAGGAATACTGCTCCGTCATTGGTGTCATTGGAAGAATAGTGCCCCATCCCTGGTGTCAGTGGGAGGAATAGTGCCCCATCATTGGTGTCAGTGAGAGGAATAGAGCCCCATCATTGGTGTCAGTGGCAGGAATAGTGCCCCACCATTGGTGTCAGTGTGGGAGGAATAGTACCCCATCATTGGTGTCAGTGGGAGGAATAGTACCCCATCATTGGTGTCAGTGGGAGGAATAGTGTCCCATTATTAGTGTCAGTGTGGGAGCAATAGTGCCCCATCATTGCTGTCAGTGGAAGGAATTGTGTCCCATCATTAGTGTCAGTGGGAGGAATAGTGCCCCATCATTAGTGTCAGTGTGGGAGGAATGGTGCCTCATCATTGGTGTCAGTGGGAGGAATAGTGCCCCATCATTGGTGTCAGTGTGGGAGGAATAGTGCCCCATCATTAGTGTCAGTGGGAGGAATCGTGCCCCATCATTAGTGTCACTGTGGGAGGAATCATGCCCCATCATTGGTGTCAGTGGGAGGGATAGTGCCCCATCATTGGTGTCAGTGGGAGGAATAGTGCCCCATCATTGCTGTCAGTGACACCAATGATGGGGCACTATTCCTCCCAATGACACCAATGATGCTTACATTGCTGACCCTTGCTCCAGCCCAGGCTCCCTCCCTCTTCCATCCACAACCAACATACCTGGCTGCAGCAGCACCTTCTGCTCTGCCCAGATCCCGGCCACACTGCACAGACACTTACTATACCTTACCGATCAGCTGTCTTCCTTCTCCTCTTCACCGGTTCTGGTGGGTCCCTCACTCTAAACAGCTTCCTCGATCCTCGTGCTGCTGCTCGCCTCCTCCTCTCTGCCTGTGTGCTTTCCCTGAGCTATAGGTCCGGCGGCCAATCTATGGAAAGGAGGCGAGCTTGCAGAGGGAGGGACAGGCTTCCATAGGCCGCCCAGTAATCCCAGGGGTGTGGCCAGATGAGAGGGGCAGCATGTCATCTCACCCACATTGCAATCCAGGATCATGCACCAGGGAAATGAAGACACCAGACACCCTTTCTACCCCTCCTTCGTGGACCAGATGGAAGTGGGACAGGGACACAGGTAAGACACATAACAGCAGCCCCTGTCCTAAGTATCACTTCCGTGGGAAAAGGGGGGCGGCGTGCCGCCCCCTTGAAAAGTGCCACCCTAGGTAAATGCCTTGTTTGCCTCGCAGAAAATACGCCCCTGCATAATAGTATAGGGAAGCTTTGACACTGATGTGTTGTGGTTTGCGACATGGTAGTACAGCAATTAGAGGTTTAAATCTGTACCCGGTGATCATTGACTTCTCTGATGTTGTTCATGTACATCTCCATCTCTTTAAGGTTGCCTACCCCTGACATAGATGATTCATTTTTTTTTCCATTCAACCAGAGGGCTGAACAAAAAAAATGGCCAAATTCCCCCATCCACACATTTGAAGTGGATGGGGGAATCACTCTGGCTGAGCTATTGTGTTCTGACAGCAGGAAAACTGCTCCATCAGAACACACTGATCAGTGCTGCCAGTTAGTCTGTGGCACTGATTGAGCAGCATTTACCTGACAGGCTGGTTGTGCAGAACTCATTCGATAGATGGACTTCTGTACAACCAGCCTGCCCATACAAGGATCAAAATTTGTCTGGTTCCTGCTTTACTGTCTGAATTTTGATCCATGTATGGCGGGATTAATGCTGGATGTACAAAGGAAAACAGCGCAATTCGTCCATCCATAATATCAAGGTGGTAATAAAGCAATTTGTAGTGAGCGCTCTCAAATGTATACAGCAGCTGGAACACTTCACAGCCTCCCCTCTGATGATGTGCTTGTAGCACGAAAGGCCTAAGGAGGAGCTGTGCAGAGCGTGACGTCACTTCCTACCGCTGGAGCCACGAGGAGGCCCGGCGGCCATCTTTATTGGGGTAATGCTGTCTTTCACTTCTACAGTTATGTTGTGATGTGCATATTACCCTATTGCTATACTTGATCAATAAAATCACCTAAGAACATACTACACTATCTCTGGCACCTGTTTTTTGGGGCTCCTTTTTGGAGCTATCATTCCCACAGAAAGGGTGCCTTTACCAGCCAGAAGAGGGAACAATACTGTCAGTGAGGATTATCTGACTAGCCTTAAGGGGACCTCTGGATCTATCTTGGTGTTATTGATGACCCACCCTGAGCAGGACGCCCACCACCCGGCCTTCGATGGACCTGATATTTGGGATGATTATTCCTAAATGCGCATAATCCATGCGTTTCTGGTGAGTGCGCATTGCTATTATTTCGAGGCAGTTCATACTTCAGAAGAGTATTCACCTTACCAGATATCACTGCGGATATTGCACAGACTTTTTACATATATAAAATTTGTCTTTATTCATTTATTTATTTTTGAGCGCTGCACTGTTTCTTGTTACATTTATATAATATCAAGGTGGTTATAGGAAGCCTCCCTACCTAAGACATTGTATTCTAACTGTAGTGCTACTCCCATAGGAGCCACATGAATACTGTCCAGGTCTTCCCCAAGTACTCTGCCCCGCAGCCAGGCACATAGGCTCATTCACACATGTCTCCAATGACCAGTCTAGGAGTGTTATTTGTGCTATTTTTGTTCTAGTAGAACTTGGATAGGGATGGGGAATTAGGTGGGATACTCCAAAAAATAAGACTTATGTACAGTTGAGGACTTAAAGTATTCTCTTGAATAAGCAATGATGAAGTCTGTGCTTGAAGCAAACAGCAGACTTCACCTTTAAGGCAGTAATAGTAAAAGTAGTAGCAAATATAAGCAGAGTCCTTTGCAGCAAGAGGTTAAATGGACAAAGCTCTTCAGAATACCAGTTGGTGGCCCCTTTAGCCTAGACCCACAGATAATTTTCTAGCACTAGAGTGGGTTAAGTAGCACAAAGTCTCTAAATCCTTTAGGGTTTTCTGCACTCATCAGGCCCAAGAAAAGATGGACGCCTTCCTCCATGATACCAGACCTTCAGTAGATGGCCCCTCAGTCAGCTTTAGTAGAACCTGGGTCTTAGCATTAAGACCCTTGGGTCACCCACCTGAGACTGCATGACAGTAGATTCCTGGGAGGGCAACGTGCCCTCTCCCAGGCTGGAACAACTTTATACAGGAAAAGACCAAAAACCCAGTGTTCTCACTAAATATATACAGTTACCCAGCATGCCATCAGAGCCAGTTTCTCTGGGATAGGCTGGGGCTGCATCAATATTCATGCTACAATCTGCTTAGCTCCACACCTATTATCTAGGACAGCAATGGGCAAACTACGGCCCGCGGGCCGTATACGGCCCAGCGGACCTTTTAATCCGGCCCGCGGAGCTAGGCTCCCGCTAGGCTCCTCTCACAGTCCGCCCTGAAGACCGGTGTAGCATGAAAATCTGTCTCCTATGAGGATCTGTCCCCCTCGACGTATCTGCGCATGTGCCGGAGATCGCCGATCGGCTGCTAATGCCTGAAACTGGCACATGTGCAGATACGTCGAGGGGGACAGATCCTCATAGGAGACAGATTTTCATGCTACACCGGAACGAGCCAGGAACACGGCGAGAGGAACGCGCGGAGCAAAGGTAAGTGAATTGACACAGGGGGGACTTGGGGACTTAATATGGGGGATGAATTAATATGGGGAATGAATTACTATATGGGGGATGAATTACTATGGGGGATGAATTACTATATGGGGGGATGAATGACTATATGGGGGATGAATGACTATATGGGGGATGAATTACTATATGGGGGATGAATTACTATATGGGGGATGAATTACTATGGGGGATGAATTACTATAGGGGGGATGAATGACTATAGGGGGGATGAATTACTATGGGGGATGAATTACTATGGGGGATGAATTACTATATGGGGGATGAATTACTATAGGGGGGATGAATTACTATGGGGGATGAATTACTATATGGGGGATGAATTACTATGGGGGATGAATTACTATATGGGGGATGAATTACTATGGGGGATGAATTACTATATGGGGGATGAATTACTATATGGGGGATGAATTACTATATGGGGGATGAATTACTATATGGGGGATGAATTACTATGGGGGATGAATTACTATGGGGGATGAATTACTATATGGGGGATGAAATACTATATGGGGGATGAATTACTATATGGGGGATGAATTACTATATGGGGGATGAATTACTATGGGGGATGGATTACTATGGGGGATGATTTACTATGGGGGATGAATTACTATGGGGGATGGATTAATATGGGGGATGAATTACTATGGGGGATGAATTACTATGGGGGATGAAATACTATATGGGGGATAAATTACTATATGGGGGATGAATTACTATATGGGGGATGAATTACTATATGGAGGATGAATTACTATATGGGGGATGAATTACTATGGGGGATGGATTACTATATGGAGGATGAATTACTATGGGGGATGAATTACTATATGGGGGATGAATTACTATGGGGGATGAATTACTATGGGGGATGAATTACTATATAGGGGATGAATTACTATGGGGGATGAATTACTATATGGGGGATGAATTACTATGGGGGACGAATTACTATATGGGGGATGAATTACTATATGGGGGATGAATTACTATGGGGGATGAATTACTATATGGGGGATGAATTACTATGGGGGATGAAATACTATATGGGGGATGAATTACTATATGGGGGATGAATTACTATGGGGGATGAATTACTATATGGGGGATGAATTACTATATGGGGGATGAATTACTATGGGGGATGAATTACTATAGGGGATGAATTACTATATGGGGGATGAATTACTATGCTTACTATGGGGGAATATTACTATACTTACTATGGATGACACATACACATCATTCATCTACTCTTGGTCCGGCCCCCAGGTCCAATATATGAACCCATTGCGGCCCTCAAGTCAAAAAGTTTGCCCACCCCTGATCTAGGAGCTTCTCAAGCTTTCTGGACATGGAGGGAGCTATCAGCCTGGAAGGAGCTGAGCAAACTGAGCAGACCTAACTAGCAGAACATAGCAAAAGTGATTACAGTGTACAAATTATGCTTTTACCTAGCATCAATTATATCCACACTGTCTACAATGTGACAACTAAATATACCTATCAAAATACAAACTAAACCTAACTATGTAGACCTAGCACCTAATTAGGAGGGTAATACATAGCTATTCGGACTATCCATTGTCAGAATACACTGAACAGTGGCTGTAGCCATTGATCGAGAAACATTTTCCAACAAGCCTGTTCAACAGAAGTCGACAAGTAGATAAATGTATATTTAAAAAAAACATATATGAGCATAATTAGTCCATAATACAAATGAAGTAGGGAAGGAGTGGTATATTGTTCCATGCAAAGCATGACTTACTGACAATTCTTAATATGTTCAGAACATGACATTTCTGTAATAGATAATCCTCTAGAATAAATATTTTTACAGGACTAAATTGTAACAATACTAAATGACAGCATAAAAAAAAAAATTTCAGGGAAAAAAATTATCAAATATTCTAACTTTACCTCCGGGTTCAGTCCACAGCGCCTAGGTGAGGGTGACATTGTCAAATATTGCATGAAGAAACTCTGGGACTGTGCAGGAGTGATGCTGTCTCACCCTCTGCAGTACAGAAACTGGGGGTAAGGTAAGTATATCTGTTTTTCCCTTCTAGTTTATTTTTTCATGCTTCTATTTACTTTGAAGGATGGTTCTCTGATATATAAAGTTGATCTTGTTTCTTACTGCAAAGTCCACCTTACAAAGCCAAAAATGTGAATAAATTAGTTTTGCACCTTACAATATTAATTTTCTATATAACTGTATGCTTATCAAAAGTACTAGGCAAGGTTATTGAGCTGTTTGTAGAGTGTGCTTTACCTATATTAATTAATAGAGAAATACATGTAATATAGGGCTTGATTTACAAAAACTGGAGAATGCAAAATCAGGTGCAGCTTTGCATAGAAACCAATCTTCTTCCAGTTTTTTTGTCAAAGCCTAATTGAACAAGTTGAAGTTAGAGGCTGATTGGCTACCATGCACAGCTGCACCAAATTTTACCCTCTTTTAGTAAGTCAACCCCATAGTGTCTAGAATATATATTGCTCCAAAAAACTAAAAGGAACACTTTGAAAACATTTCCTCCCTGGTCTAGAGGAAGCTTATCACTGAGCTCCTGGACAGTCTGAGGTGCATCCTGGCATCATTGGATGGACCCAAACATGATATCCCAGAGGCACTCTATTGGATTTAGGTCAGGCGAGGGTGGGGGCCATTCAATGGTATCAAATCCTTTATCCTCCAGGAACTGCCTTCATACTCTCACCACATGTGGCCAGGCATTGTTGTGTACCAGGAGGAACCCAGGACCCACTACACCAGCGTAGGGTCCGACAATGGGTCCAAGGATTTCATCCCAATATCTAATGGCAGTCAGTGTGCCATTGTCTGGCCTGTAGAGGTCTGTGCGTCCCTCTATGGATATGCCTCTCCAGACCATCACTGACTCACCACCAAGACGATCATGCTGAATGTTCTCCATGGCTTCTCCAGACCTTTTCACGTCTGTCATATGTGCTCAGGGTGAACCTGCTCTCATCTGTGAAAAGCACAGGGTGCCAGTGGCGGACTGGCCAATTCTGGTATGCATTGGCAAATGCCAATCGAGCTCTCTGGTGCCGTACAGTGATCACAGGGCCCACTAGAGGATGTCGGGCCCTCAGGCCACCCTCATGAAGTCTGTTTCTGATTGTTTGACCAGAGACATTCACACCAGTGGCCTGCTGTTGGTAGATTTGTAGGGCTTTGGCAGTGCTCATCCTGTTCCTCCTTGCACAAAGGAGCAGATACCAGTCCTGCTGATGGGTTAAAGACCTTCTATGGCCCTGTCCAGCTCTCCTAGAGTAACTGCCTGTCTCCTGGAACCTCTTCCATGCTCTTGAAACTGTGCTGGGAGACACAGCAAACCTTCTGGCAATGCCATGTATTGATGTGCCATCCTGGAGGAGTTGGACTGCCTGTACAACCTCTGTAGGGTCCAGGTATCGCCTCATGCTACCAGTAGTGACACTGACCCTAGCCAAATGTAAAACTAGTAAAAAACAGTCAGAAAAAATGAGTAGGGAAAAAAATGTCAGTGGCCTCCACCTGTAAAACTATTCCTGTTTTGGGGGTCATCTCATTGTTGCCCATCTAGTGCACCTGTTTTCATTAACACCAAATCAGCTGAAACTGACTAACAACCCCCCTGCTACTTAACTGAGCAGATCAATATCCCAGGAGTTTAATAGACTTGATGCTATACTCTGATTAAAAATTGTTCCTTAATTTTTTTGAGCAGTGTGTATGGGGCAGACTGGGGTCCTATTTGTAAAACAGTAAAATGTAAGGACCGCTTACGCTGTCTGCAGTACAAAAAATTACCACTGCCCCAATCTATAACTGGCCTTCACAGCAAGGAGCACATGGAAGGGCAACGCATGTCAAGCAATAAAAAAGAAAAATTCCCAGCTCAACTCACCAACCAGCTTGTGAACAAACCAAATTGTCATGTCTAACAGTTTGCAATAAAAACAGGGATTTAGTTAGCACACATTTGCAAATATATGTGTAATCTGCAGAGCCCCTTCACGGCACCCAAATATTCTTCAGTTCCTGACTCTATAAATTTTGAGAGGCTCCATAGTAAAGGCACATGTATACATGGATAGACTGAGGGCAGGTGAGCCTGAGGGAACCCACCCCTCCTTAAAGGTACTATATGCTGGACACCCAGCATATAGCACAATGGCAGCCATGGTGACCATTGCGTCCCCTTACCAGCATATCAATAGTACCTCTGCCCCAATCTATAACTGGTCTTCACAGCAAGGAGCACATGGAAGGGCAATGCATGTTAAATAATAAAAAGGAAAAATTCCCAGCTCACTTCCACTGTCTGGGCACCTGCTCCTTTTGCAATACACCTTCTATTAGTACGTGTAAAAGTTACCTGTAAAGAACAAAGTTATGTCTTCTACTTTACCCCGTATTCTCCCTTCAGCACCTAGGCGAGAATAATGTCACACTCCTAGATACCGGGGATTACAAATCTCCTGAGAGGACACTCTTGCAATAGCATGAAGAGTCTTCTTTTTTGATTTTGCCTGCTTTGCATTCTGAAGGAATCTACTCTGAAGGACAACGTTGTCCCTTCCAGCAATGCCAATGATTAGGATAAGTTAAATATAAATCCTAACTTTTTATACAGTTACATTTAACACCTACTAACAGTAGGTGGTTTTTAAAGGAGGGGGGGCCAAGCGACTTGAATGGACATTGCATTTTACTGCAAGGTCTGCTTTGACAGCTTACATGTTTAAAGGCACAGTTGCTTGACTGTAAAAGTCTTTGTCAAAGATAGATCATTCCATTTCAATTACAGTTTAAGCATTAAAATACATTTTTAAATCTTTTTATAGTCTATAACAAGGCCCTAACCCCTTCCAGGCAGCGTATATGAAGTAACCAACTTAATTTAAGTATTGGCAGCTGTGGCCTAAAAATAGCCCGTGCAATTAAAATTATGGCTCATTAGTGCAAACAATTACACTAATCCATATTCTATATAGCTCTCTTGCTGTCAATAAAATGCAGTATCAACTTTTATGCCTATCCATTTCCATAAAAAATGCTCCACTAAAGCTTTAGGTTTAAAAATGTATGCTGGAAAATGAAATTCCTTAGGTTATGACGATGCTGCATTCTAATAGTTTTATAGACCTATATATCCATCCTCAGTTCCTGAGTCCTGCATACATATCTGAACAACCCATTTGGGGTTGTCCTTTTTTTTTTTTTATTAGGCATTTTCATTTAAGTATTTTGTTAGGCATTCTCAGTGCAATAGAAAGTAATAGTCATTTTATAAGAAGGTATTTTTTCCTTAACAACTAATGCAAATATTCTATTTTTGGCAAAGGTCACACATAGTTCCGAATGAGATGAAATCTTCCACTTGTTTCATTAAGTTAAAAGTGCAGTAAGGTCTAAAAATGATTTATGTATTACATTTTTACAGTAATGTGAATTTTTAAAGGTATTGATTCCACTTATGCTTTGAAATAATCAAAGATAAATCTACACTAAAAAATGTCTTTTATGGAAGAAGAAAATGTGGAAATAGTACAGATGACCAAATACAAACATTTTTATGTCTTGCACAAAAACTGGATACTTACTTGAGGGGTTTTAGTGGGTGCTGGTGTTTAGGAATTGAGATAAAAGGGGACACTGTTCCTCTTATCCTTTTGTAGTGACTTGTGACAAGGGGGTGAAGGTTGGTATGTTTTTCCTTTCTACTATCCTTTCCTACAATGCTTCCTTATAGGCATAATGGAATTCTAGCTTTTTTAACCCCTTCCTGCTGACCGTACGCAGATATGCAGCCTCACAGAAGTGGGCCTTTATGAGGTCGCATATCTCTGTAACTGTCTTTGTGTTGGGAGCACACCACACAATGCACTCCCTGCACAGAGACCAGGTTCTCACTGAAAGCCCTGGCTCTCACACTACCGTTTGAGACTTGGGACTCCTGGTTCCAGGAAAAAGGAATAGTGGGAAGGCTCAGGAAGGGAAACCCAGTGAGCCAGGTAATCTTGGCCGTTGGGGGGCTCAGGGGAACCTCTTCATCCTGGACTTGGCTGGTGTCCAAATTCTGCTCGGAGTGGTTGATGGCCTGGATGAGACAGGTGGTTGCAGTAAGGCATCTTCTGGCAGTGGGGGAAGGCCCAGTCATTTGAAGAAAGCGTCTGCTTCATGTAAATCTTGAAGTAGAACTTGGGAATTGTCCTTGGAGACAACAAGCTTAAAAGGAAATCCCCACCGATAAGTGATATGCTGCTGTTGGAGACGAGTGGTGATTGGCCTCAGGATACGCCTTTTGGCCAAAGTGATGGGTGATAGGTAGCTGAAAATCTGGAGTTTGTCCCCTTTAAAGTCAAGGGAGGTTTTGTTGCAAGTAGAGTTGAGCAAGGCTTCTTTGCTGTCGAAGCTATGAAAACTAATGATATCATCTCTGGGTCTAGTACCATCAAGAGGCTTCAGGCCTAAAGATCTGTGGGCCCTGTCCATACGCCAATCAATATCTGGGACCTTGGGTGCCAGTGTAGTACACAGAGACCACAAATATCATCTAAGTATGGGGTCAGGGACCAATTCAGGGATGCCACAAACACAAATATTCTGGCGACATTCCCTGTTTTCCAGGTCCTCCTGTTGGAGTTGTAATTGGGTAATGGCATGTTTTAAAGTCACATAATCTTCTTCCAAGACTTGTACGTAATGCAATAATTCATTAAATTTCATTTCAAGATGGTCAGTACGGTCCCCCAACTGAGTTATCTCCCCCCTGAGCTCTTGAGCTAATTTCTCAATTTCGGTGGGGATAGTGCGGGTAATATTGTGTAGAAATACCTGCAGTTTTTCCTCCAGAACATCCACTGTCAGATAGGGGACTGGGGGAGTAGAAGGCTGGGTGGCTGGAGTATCTGTGTCCATCCCTGCCATTTCAGTAATCGCTTTGGAGCACTCGCTCGGGCCTCCGCAACTACTCAAGGCCACGGATGTAGGCCTGGTGAAAAAGCAATCAAGCATGGAAGGCCTTGGGTCTGGAGGAGGTGGTGTGGGAGGTTTCCACCACCTGACTTTACCCATGTGTAGGCTTGCGGTCATTCCGGGTTGAATGAGGGCTCTCCTGGGTCTGTAACAGCTTCAGAAGAGTAACGGGAGGCTTTTTCAGGCTGGATCGGTGGAGCTCACCCATTACACGTCCACCATCTTGAGATGCTGCGCATGTGCCCCCAAGGTCAGATTTTGGAGTCATATGTGCATAGGGAAAAGCGTGCCCCAAACAAAGATAGTTTCATGTGGGACCATGCAGCTTTATCAAAGGGCTTTTATTAGAAAAAACAAATGTGCATTGCACAAGTATGCACACAGAAGCTGAGCACACCACCACCATAACTTCACCGAACTAAAAATACAAAGTTGTCTCATCACCTTAGCAGCTGCTCATACAACCTCCAACATACACACTTAGGGGAAGGGGGCGAGAAAGGCTAAAGATGCAACTTGGGAACATATGGGGCAAGAAACCATGTATAGAATGTAAGAGTTGGATGATTGTCATTCAGTAGTGTCCCATATAGTAGATATAGGAGTCAGGTAGAAGAAACCCAAGCTCCTTGGGCGAAACATGTTGGCCCACACCTCCCTATGCATGCCTTGCATATGACGTCATCGCAGCTTGTGGCCGTTCCATCCGACCTCCATCACATGTCTGGGCACCTAGCACTTCCTGCCACCTATACAGCACACTGGACTGACTTCCACTACTGCTGATATGTACAGCTTATGAAAAACGGATCCTGACGCCATCTAGGGGTATAGTTATGGAACTACGCATGGCTTGCTGGAACTAAGCCCAGTGAATACCTAAGGGATGGTGAGAAATGGAACACTTGTGTATTTACACTGCTATTCATGAATCTGGCTACTTGGTAACTGTGTATTAATGGAGTGGATGGTGGCACATTATATGGCCTAAACTGGCCAACTAATGGGACATTCATATCCAGATTATGACTGGCAAGCCTCACTTGCAAATGTAATTGGATTCTCAGGCGTCCTATAGTTACTCATTATATATGGTTATGGGACAACCGGTCTTCTAC
Source organism: Staurois parvus (assembly GCF_062004578.1). Classification (NCBI taxonomy): domain Eukaryota; kingdom Metazoa; phylum Chordata; class Amphibia; order Anura; family Ranidae; genus Staurois; species Staurois parvus. Next base: position 1,590,372 of record NW_028318841.1, read on the forward strand.
CTGACTCTTATCTCTACTATATGGGACACTACTGAATGACAGTCATCCAACTCTTACATACTATACATGGTTTCTTGCCCCATATGTTCCCAAGTTGCACCTTTAGCCGTCTCGCCGCCTTCCCCTATAGTTTGTATGTTGGAGGTTGTATGATCAGCTGCTAAGGTGATGAGACAACGTTGTCTTTTTAGTTTGGTGAAATTATGGTGGTGGTGTGCTCAGCTTCTGTGTGTATACTTGTGCAATGCACATTTGTTTTTGTTTTTTCTAATAAAAGCCCTTTGATAAAGCTGCATAGTCCCAAATGAAACTATCTTTGTTCGGGGAATGCTTTTCCCTATGCACATATGTATGTAGTATGAGTTTTGGTGACCACACCCATTAACTTTTATTTATGTTTTTTTGGGTGAGTCAGTGATCATACAGTATGGTAGCCGATATTCATGCTGGGTGATTTTGAACTTAATCCCTTCTATATCAGCTGATTAGACCCCTAGTTAACCTTTTTAGTCCTTGTATTTGTCAGATTTTGGAGTCCCAGTTCATGCTATTGTACTCTATTGGAAATTACATATTTTTGGGAAGCAAGAATAATAGCAGATGATCAGAAGGGTGCGAGAAATACTACATACTGTCAGTCATGGCAAAAGAAAAAATTAAGTGTTGCTGTTCCAGTACAAGGTAAAACTACATTTTCAGCAGCATAGCATCATCACAAAAAAATGTTGTTTATATTTCCAGATGCAGAAAACTGTGAACTTTCAAACATTATAGGTATACTGCTGTTTACTGTGCATATCTGTGGATTTATTTATTTACCACCCTTACCTTAAACAAGTCCAGGGGTGGACTGACAACTCATGGGGCCTCGCCCACACCCAAAAAAGCCTATGAAAAAGCCAATGAAAGGTACCAGTGGCATCTCATGGGGCCCCCTACTGACCCCGGGCCCTCGGGCCGTGCCCGAGTGCTCAAATGGTCAGTCCGCCCCTGAACAAGTCCTTTCCTAAGAGAAAAGGAGACGTACTGGTGTCTCTTTCAATAAATGCTAGTTGCCTGCTGTACCGCTGATCATCTTTTTTTAAATGCTTGAAGTCAGTATCCCACTGCAGGTACGCAAATATAGAGTTCTAACTTCCTCTGACTTTGCTGATCTGCAATCTGCATACGTGTTTAGAATCAGTGATTTTGAAGATATTAGAGCCAGAGGAGCATTTCATAATCCAGAATTTTCAAAAAGATGTCAGTAATATTTGCGCAGAATTTCTGTTAGGGTTTTTGTTCACATTCGTGGTGGAGCATGATGACCCTTGAAGTGGGATTTGCATTCAAGTCGCTTTTCAGAGAGCATTTGACAGGTGGTGAGGAGGTGTTATATTACCCCTTCACCACCTGATTCAACCCTATAGCGATGTACTACCACACTGCAATCATGTGCATTACACTTGGTTGTGATGTGGTCCCATTGAACTCAATAGGTAAATTTGAAAAGCGGTGCCACTTGTCAATCTCTGCACCCCAAGTTGAAAATGCAGCGTCTGCAAAGCATTGCAGCTGCTGCATGTGGAGGCACCAAGGAGAGTACACCTTGCCTTCAAATACAAAACCAGTAATTGATATATATTATAGAAGCTTCCAAAATAAATAAATTGAACAAAAAAATGCTACATAAACTCTACATAATATAAATAATATTTTGAATTACATAGATTTTTTTTCTTTGCTTCTTGTGATGATACACCTGAAGCTCCTATAATATATAGCAATTACAGGTTTTTATTGCTGTCTCTGCCCCTGTTGGAATATTTACTCTCTGTTTGTCCTGTTTACCGTTATCAGAGTAAAAACGAAGGAAAAGCCAAAATGTTGGGTTGTCACTAGAATGGCATGGAGTGGATATCTAGGGTCAACCAGGTTTTCCTTAACCTTTGAGGGATTTCCTCTCAATCCTCTCAATTGCAGCCACAACTGCAAGAAGAATTGTTCAGGATGCAAAGAAAAACATACAGGTAACCTCAGGAGAAATACAGGCTGCTCCAGAAAAAGATGGTGTGGTTGTTTTGGAGGAGAACAATATGACAATACTTGAACGAAGACGAGCTACATGGTTGAGTTGCCAGAAAGAAGCCATTACCGCGTCAATGCCACAAAAAAGCCTGGTGAGGCGTATCAAGTTGTTCACCGAGCATTTTGTAACTGGGCTTTTTTGTGGAATTGGTGCAGTAAAGGATTCCTTCTGGCAAAGAAAAAGGCAATAAAAGAGATATTTGGCATGATCAGTCAAATTTTCAATATCATGCCAAAATTTCATGATTTCTGCCACGGTATGCAAACTTTTGAGCAAATCTGTTCATTATATATGACAAAGAAAAGATAATAACTAGAGATGAGCGAATCGAACTTGGCGAAGTGGAATTCGTTTCGAATATTAGGAAAAATTCGATTCGCATCGAATCCGAATTTTAGCAAACTTCGGATGCACAAATCGAATTTTCCCCGATCAGCCGGCAAAAGTGTCACTGCAGAGAGCTCCGCTCTTTCTGACAGTTCTCTGACAGTTCTGACAGTTCATTTACAGCGGTTGAAACATTGTATCTATTTGTTTCCATTTAGGATACAGATGTTTTTATTCGGAAATAAATAGATACAATGTTTCAACCGCTGTAAATGAACTGTCAGAACTGTCAGAGAACTGTCAGAAATAGCGGAGCTCTCTGCAGATACACTTTTTGCTGTACTGGAATTCTTCTTCTTTTCATTCTTCTTCTTTTCATTCTTCTTCTTCTTCTTCTTCTTTTCATTCTTCTTTTCATTCTTCTTCTTCTTCTTTTCATTCTTCTTCTTTTCATTCTTCTTTTCATTCTTCTTCTTCTTTTCATTCTTCTTCTTCTTCTTTTCATTCTTCTTCTTCTTCTTTTCATTCTTCTTTTCATTCTTCTTCTTCTTCTTTTCATTCTTCTTTTCATTCTTCTTCTTCTTCTTTTCATTCTTCTTCTTCTTCTTTTCATTCTTCTTTTCATTCTTCTCATTCTTCTTTTCATTCTTCTTCTCATTCTTCTTTTCATTCTTCTTCTTCTTTTCATTCTTCTTCTTCTTCTTTTCATTCTTCTTCTTCTTTTCATTCTTCTTCTTCTTCTTTTCATTCTTCTTTTCATTCTTCTTCTTCTTCTTTTCATTCTTCTTCTTCTTCTTTTCATTCTTCTTTTCATTCTTCTTCTTCTTCTTTTCATTCTTCTTTTCATTCTTCTTCTTCTTCTTTTCATTCTTCTTCTTCTTCTTTTCATTCTTCTTTTCATTCTTCTTCTCATTCTTCTTTTCATTCTTCTTCTTCTTCTTTTCATTCTTCTTCTTTTCATTCTGCTTCTTCTTTTCATTCTTCTTCTTCTTCTTTTCATTCTTCTTTTCATTCTTCTTCTTCTTCTTTTCATTCTTCTTCTTCTTCTTTTCATTCTTCTTCTTCTTCTTTTCATTCTTCTTTTCATTCTTCTTCTTCTTCTTTTCATTCTTCTTCTTCTTCTTTTCATTCTTCTTCTTCTTTTCATTCTTCTTTTCATTCTTCTCATTCTTCTTTTCATTCTTCTTTTCATTCTTCTTCTCATTCTTCTTTTCATTCTTCTTCTCATTCTTCTTTTCATTCTTCTTCTTCTTCTTTTCATTCTTCTTCTTCTTCTTTTCATTCTTCTTCTTTTCATTCTTCTTCTTCTTCTTCTTTTCATTCTTCTTCTTCTTCTTTTCATTCATCTTTTCATTCTTCTTCTTCTTCTTTTCATTCTTCTTCTTCTTCTTCTTTTCATTCTTCTTTTCATTCTTCTTCTTCTTCTTCTTCTTCTTCGCGCCCCGTGACTGCCCAAATGAGTGAAGTGTGCGGTGATTCTAAGATCGACGGCACTCATCTGCATGTCATACTGACTGACAGTATTATTTCTCTTCCCCAGCAGACTCCAAGGGCATTTAAATTAAAGGTACAGTGTTCTGCACTAATATAAAGGCTCTCTGAAGCCTAGAAACCCTTTAAATAAGTTAAATTCACGGCGAATAAATTCGCATCGAATCGAATTTCTCCCGCAAATTCGACGAATCAGCCGAATCGAATTTTTGAATAATTCGCTCATCTCTAATAATAACAGTAATTTGGTGCAGAATTGCTAATAAGCAATCCATGCAGAAACTTTTGTACTGTGATAATTTGATCCAGCCATGGGCAATGTTTCCACATGCTCTTTCAATGTAGTGTAGCCAGGTTCTTGGCTACGAATGGAGAGTGAGACGGCAGCTGCTCTCTGTAGTGCTGAATTTGTTAACTGCTATATATGCAAGGGTAGGAAGCTACTGAGTAGGAAGAGTTCAATAGACTGAGTCAGGCAGCACTGTACTGTGGAAACTGAGGTCCAAAGAAGAGAGACTCTATTGTAATAAAAGATATTTGAACTGAATTTCCCAGAAGGAGATTGCCAGTAGGAGGGAAAAGAGCTGTATTTTCCCAGGCTGTACAGGACACAGCTTCCTCTTCCCATGAGTGAGCCCAGAGAGTGCACATACCATCCAGTGTGCACCACCACTGCTGCATAACAACACTATGAGCAAGATCCAGAATGCTGATTCCAGATGCGGTGACAGCCAGAGTCACCTGAGTGCAGAGCAGAGAGTGGACTAATCGCTGTGTGTGACCAGATGGTGATTTACAATATAGCTGGGACTGGTGAATATTTACTATGGGGGTATTTACTATGGGGATTTATTATCTGTTGCTAGAGAGACTGAGTTATTTAGGAACTAATCATACAGCCATCTAGTAGTTTTATTGCTGCTGGAAGGCTCGATAGGGACTATTCTATGTGCACCAATGGTACACCTGGGCCCCAACGCCAGCTGGTTGAATAGGTAGCACTGAAATCTGTTCTTTTACTGCTGTCACACTGAGACCTTCATCTTTGCTTATGCTAAGAGGTACATCTCAGGGGTAGTTGCACCATATCCTAGCCATTCTCCTAGAGTGCACTCTAGACTAGTTACAGTATTATTATTCACATTGCAGTTAATGCGTATATATGCTCATTCATGAGTTAATCCCAGTCTAGTTGCACAGAACTCTATTCTACGTTACTTTGGCATAGTGACTATACTGTCTAGAGCGGGTGTCGGCAACCCGCGGCTCCAGAGCCGCATGCGGCTCTTTTTCACCTTGGCTGCGGCTCCGGAGCACACTGCCCACCAGGTGACAGGCAATAGGGCAGCAATGGGCAAACTACGGCCCGGCGGACCTTCTAATCCGGCCCGCGGAGCTAGGCTCCCGCTAGGCTCCTCTCACAGTCCGCCCTGAAGACCGGTGTAGCATGAAAATCTGTCTCCTATGAGGATCTGTCCCCCTCAACGTATCTGCACATGTGTCGGAGATCGCTGATCGGCTGCTAATGCCTGAAACTGGCACATGCGCAGATACGTCGAGGGGGACAGATCCTCATAGGAGACAGATTTTCATGCTACACCGGAACGGCGCGGGAACACGGCGAGAGGAACGCACGGAGCAAAGGTAAGTGAATTGACACAGGGGGGACTTGGGGACTTAATATGGGGGATGAATTAATATGGGGGATGAATTACTATATGGGGGATGAATTACTATGGGGGATGAATTACTATATGGGGGATGAATTACTATGGGGGATGAATTACTATATGGGGGATGAATTACTATGGGGGATTAATTACTATATGGGGGATTAATTACTATGGGGGATGAATTACTATGGGGGATGAATTACTATATGGTGGATGAATTACTATATGGGGGATGAATTACTATGGGGATGAATTACTATATGGGGGATGAATTACTATATGGGGGATGAATTACTATATGGGGGATGAATTACTATGGGGGATGAATTACTATATGGGGGATGAATTACTATGGGGGATGAATTAAAAAAAGGTTGCCCACCACTGACCTAAGGCTATGATTGTGATTATGAAGATACACTGTGGCCCTGATTAACCCTTTGCTTACTGGGCCCTTAAACCCCCTTCATGACCAGAGCGCTTTTTGCAATATATGCAGTGTCGGATTTGTTTTAAATGTTGCAATGGTTTTGCGGCTCCCAGTCTTTTTTTCCCTCTCGGAAACGGGTCCAAGTGGCTCTTTATGTCTTAAAGGTTGCAGACCCCTGGTCTAGAGGACTTTGTCTGAATCTACCTTCTGTGTATTCATTTATGCTCCAACCACCAATCTAACTTGTACCAGTACAATGAGTTAATTCACCATTAAATGGTCTTGTATCTATTTCCTGGTGCTAATTCGCAACTAAGTTAAAGGTAAATATACTTGTGTATACTTGTGTTCTTATAATTGCAGTAACTTTCATTCAACCAGTTGCTTCAGAGGTGGCTGAGGTGGTTCTTGGAGTTGAGGTGCAGAACAGAGAATCCAAATTACCAAGCAGCTCCTTCGGGGGTAACACTACAACACTGTAGTGTAGTTGTTGTTTTGAATTCTGTACAGCGGGTTAAACATTGTAGTGTCTGCAATATTCACCTAGGTATGCACTCAGAACAGCGATTCAACAAAAAATATAAAATATATCAAGATTTAATTTTGTTATCGATACAGTCCAATTAGATTGCTCCAGCTTTTCGCTTTAGAAATGAATTTACATGTTATAATTTAAACCAGTGTTCACATACAGAGTGGTTTGTTTGTGGCTGCCTATAACATATGGCTAATCCGTAATGTGTTTATAGCCATGGGGGACAAGGCTTTTTCTTATGTATTTGTTAGACAGAACAGACATGTTGCCATCCCTAGTCTGAATTTATTTTATATTTCAAAAATAGTATTAATTAAAATTGTATTATTAATAATTTAAAAGCAGTGATAATTAATGGTTCAGGCATTTGCATATGTAAGTCATCTGCATATGGTCAAATCTGACATTAGCAACTGAAATTTTCTGTGCACCATACAGCAAAACAAAAAATTTTGTATTGTCTCTTGGTTTGCTTGGGCATAGCTGTAAATATATTTCTTTATAAAAGGACAAATTTTTTTAATTAAATTGTTAAAAGTTGTATTTTTTTCCCCTATTATTATTTTACCACTTTTTGGAAGTTATCTTCAAGGCAGTCCTTGTAAAACTCTCCAAGCTGCACGAAGAGAATCTAACTTGGTGAATTTTCAATATAATGACCAGAAAATTTCAATTCATTTCACATCCTCCATGACTGTTGAATTTTCCTCTAAATAAGTAAAATCTGTCTTATTTTTTACAGCAGGTAATGCTTTACGGGCAATTCCAGAAATAAAGGGGGGTATTTATTAAAACTGGAGCATTCTGATACTGGTACAGCTGTAAGTCAAATTATTATGGAGCCAATTAAAATATTTGTATATATTAGTGATATTGGAAATAGAGGTACTCCAAATACCAATATTGCAGCTGCCCCTATAGAGTAAACCAACATTTATAAGTATAAAAAAAAAAAAAAGTTAGGCGCTGTGACCAGGGGCGGACTGACAACTCTTGGGGCCCCCGGGCAATAGGGGATCATGGGGCCCCCGAGTCCTCGTCCACACCCAAAAAAGCCTATGAAAAAAACAATGAAAGGTACCAGGGGCATCTCATGGGGCCCCCTACTGACCCCGGACCTTGGGCAGTGCCCGAATGCTCGAATGGTCAGTCCGCCCCTGGCTGTGACCATATGCTTGGTGAAATTGACAAATATGAACCAAAACAGCAATCAGAAGAACACTGTGCAACAAAAAAAGATTTTTTTTTTTAACATAAATGATTTCACTTCGTTGTCTCCAAAATAAAGTCTCTGTCAATGTGAACGTATAATACACATAGTGACCAACACAGGTGACAGTCTCATCTCCACGTAGTGCCAAATAATATGCATCCTTATATCTTCACCACGTGCCCATAAAAAAATAATAAGTCAATTGCTGACTTACCAGACCTATTTGACCCCAATTACTGTGGTCAAGAGTGCTTTTTGGAAAGATATGACGGAGAATCAGCCTCTGGTTGTCCTATGGTATTTCTCCTACTGGTATTTCTCCTACTCATCAACAGGTCACAGGATAAACATCAGGGAAGATGATAATGGTATTTTCACCAACCAAACAATGTACAAATGCTCTGAGACTGGCTCTCCATGCTCTTGGCAGAATGTTGCCCAGCCACTGAAATAAACCAGAGATTAAGCCATTCTAAGTGTAGCATTTATTAATAATGTTTGGGTTAAAGACAAAAAGAGTGTACACTCACATGTGAAGGTGCTATGTTAGCCAGCACCAGCATGTTCAGCTCTAAGGTCCAAAAAGATAGCCGACGTGCGTTCCAGGTCTCACTCTCGCTCGGCCAGACGTGACATCACCAGAACCCGGAAGTGACGGAATCACGCTTTGACGTATGTTTCGCCAGGTGGCATCATCAGGAAGTCACGTCCGCCATATTTGGGCTGGATATAATCTTAATCTCTGGTTTATTTGAGTGTCTGGGCAACATTCTACTAAGAGAATGGAGAGCCGGTCTTAGAGCGTTCGTAAATTGGTTGGTGAAAATACCATTTTTATCCTCCCTGATGCTTATCCTGTGTTCTGTTGACGAGTAGGAGAAATACCATAGGACAACTGGAGGCTAATTCTCCGTCATATCTTCCAAAAATAACTTTTGACCACTATAATTGGGGTCAAGTAGGTCTGGTGAGTGAGCAATTGACTTATTATTTTTTTATAGGCACGTGGTGAAGATATAAGTATCCATGTTATTTGGCAGTATGTGGAAATGAGACTGTCACCTGTATTGTTCACTATGTGTATTATACGTTCACATTGACAGAGACTTTATTTTGGAGACAACGAAGTGAAATTATTTGTTTAAAACATTTTAGTTTTTTTTCCTTTTTTGTTGGTTGATGCACTGGTACGGCTGTGCATGATGGCCAAACAGCTTCTAACTTCAGCTTGACAAATTAAGCTTTGACAGTAAAACCTGGAAGCTGATTGGTTTCTGTGTAGAGCTGCACCAGATTTTGCACTCTCCAATTTTAGCAAATTCCCTCCAAATTGTGTTTACTAAACTTCTTCTTTAAAGTGTTTTTCCTATTTTGCTGTCAAATTTGAGAAAACCCCTGGGTGTTATGTTCACACAACATGCCTAAAAATATGTTTTTAAATATTTCTTACCTTTTAGATGTTTCTTAGGAGAAAGTGTTATGGCAGACAGCAGGCAGTTGAGAGTGAGATAGCGGACCTTCTTCTCATTAACATAAAATAAAGAAACTCAGCTTCTACATCTCTAACTCTTTGTTAACCCTTTGTTAGGACAGACAGTGGTCAAATATAGTTTACAACTGATACAGAAATCTGCCAGCACAGTAAAGACAGGTTCAGGGGCGGACTGACAACTCATGGGGCCCCCGGGCAATAGGGGATCATGGGACCCTTGTGTCCTTGCCCAAACTCAAAAAAGCCTATGAAAAAGGTACCAGGGGCATCTCATGGGGCCCCCTACTGACCCCAGGCCCTCGGGCAGTGCCCGAGTTTCCAAATGGTCAGTCCGCCCCTGGACAGGTTTAATTATTGCAAACACAGACCACCAGCCCCCCAATAAACAAAGATAACTAAGTAGGATTTTTCAGTGCAGAACTTATCAGACAACATCTGAAATAGTAAGCAATAATTTTATTTTTAAGTTACGCTATATGAATGAGAACATATAATAACTATACAAATATAGGCGTTGTCCCAATTTGACTTAAAAAGTGGAAATACGGTATAAGTACATTTACTTCTAATTCATAGGAAATTACTTTAGAGGGAATATTGTGTGCTGCTGGATTAGAGGTCACACGATGTAGTACAGCGCTCAGCATGAACAGCCAGCTGTGTTTTTCTCACTTTCTTCTACTATAAAGCAGCTCAATGTAAAAGAAAGCAGATATAAGTCATAATCTCTCTGCATCCGCTTCCTTGGACGGCAGCCATTGTTCCTTATCTCTACCTATCATCTGACAGTGATCCCTAAAGCTGACGGGCTGATTGCTATCTCCTGCTGCTGCTCCTGCGGCCAGATTTCAGTCTGGCTCTGCAAGCGTTGGTGAGCCCGTGCGCTCGCTGAGTGTGCACAGGCAATGCGAGATCATTAAATCAATGACACTGAGGATATTAGTCACACTTGTCTGCATTACCTGACACTGTAATGATATTCTATTTTTACATCCATCTTGTTATTTCCACCAAGGGTAAGGGAATTACATACAGAATATTAATATATCTCTATCTGAGCTGGAAAAAGAGAGAACTAGGAAACAATCTGCTATTATACATTGACAAAGTAAAGCATAAGAGGTATAAACTTTTACCATAATCAGTCATGGAACCCACAGTGCTTAAATTAGATCTTATCCCAGTCTCTAAAATCTTATATGGGCTTTAATATGTTGATGTCAAAAGCTGTTTTCAATACTTTTAAATCTACAGCTTTCATTAAAAGATTATCTGGTGATCCTGCCTCTAAAGCAGGGTCTGTCAAACTGGTGGCCCTCCAGTTGCTGCGAAACTACAAGACCCATCATGCCTCTGCCTTTGGGAGTCATGCTTGTAACTGTCAATCTTGTAATGCCTTCATGGAACTTGTAGTTTTGCAACAGCTGGAGGGCCGCCAGTTTGACACCCGTGCTCTAAAGGATAAGTTCACCTTTGGGTACATGTTACATGTTCCTCCTGTTTTTAGGGTGAAACATGTTACATGTTCCCACTGCTGCAGCTGCTGCCCATTCCCTCCTCCCTGTGACAGCAATACAGTGAGAGTTTCCCCATACTAGCTGTCAGTTTTTCAAATCAGCACAGCCGTGCCGACAAGTACCGACATCCTTTGGAGATGTCGGCTTGTAGTTCTTAATGAACTACCACAGTGCTGTGGTTCATTCAATCTTCCCATCAGTGTTAAAGGATAAGTTCACCTTTCATAACATGTTACATATTACACACATATTAAGGGTGTAACATGTTATGTAAGCACTGGCCCCTGCTCACTGCCGATCTCCTCTTTCACAGCTAGTGTGGGATCCTCCTGCCTGACTGTGTCATTCCTTTTTGAATGAGAAACTACATTAGCTGCTGTCGGCTTGTAGTTCTCATTGAACATCCCATACGGGCAAGCAGATATACTGACAGATCTGCAGGAGACCTGCGTGGCACCAGCGATCTGCTGATCGCTGGTGCAGTGCTTGACTGCTGATGAGCATAGGCTTGAATCCAAATTGATATTACCTTAACTTTGCACCATCCAAGAAAAACTCATGTAGAAAAATTTTGTTGGAAAAAAGGGCAAGGACACAACTTTATTTAAATTCAAACATGGACCAATTCAAATTAACCATTTTAACCAGTGCCAGTCAGTTGTACTGTGAGCACATTTAACATTAGGTTAAACAAGTCTAAAGGGGCTTGTCCTTATCATAAGTGCTGGACAGGCATTAGACCAATTCCAACTTCCAATCAAGGGTATATCCCATTATGGCAACTTTAATGGTGGGAAGGTCCAAAATCTGCTGAAGAAGCTGTGACACACCAACAATAGGGCAGGCGGGAGGGAAGGCAACTCTTCCAAAACCTCCTGCGCTCCTATCCTAATCCCTGCAAACCTACAGTATTTTCTGGCGTATAAGACTACTTTTTATACTTAAAAATATACCCCAAAAATTGGGGGTGGTCTTATACGCGGGGTATAAAATGTGAACCTTGAGTTTGTTTGGGTCAAGCTGGCTGGATGTGTGGTAATACTGTACATACAGTATACCGTGCTGAGCCAAGCTGGCTCAAAACAAATGTCCCTATGACAGATTAATCTGTCAGCCCACTGGATGTGCGGTATATACAGTATACTGTGCTGAGCCAAGCGGTTTCAAAATGTACCGGTACGTCCCTACGGTAATCAGCCCGCTGGATGCGTGTATGTACGGTAGCTGCGGCTACATACAGTATACACTGGGCCAATCACGGCGAGTGATGTATTCTACTAATGAATACAAAGCCTGCTCGGATTGGCTGAGTCAGAGAGGTGGGCTGATGATGTCACAACCTAAGCCAATCCGAGCAGGCTTTGTATTCATTAGTTGAATACATCGCTCGCCGTAATTGGCCCAGCGTATACTGTATGTAGCCTCAGCTACTGTATATACACACATCCAGCGGTCTGATTACCGTAGGGATGTACCGGTACATTTTGAAACAGCTTGGCTCAGTATACTGTATATACCACAGTGGTATATACTCAGTATACTGTACATACCACACATCCAGCGGGCTGACAGATTAATCTGTCATAGGGACATTTGTTTTGATCCAGCTTGGCTCAGCACGGTATACTGTATGTACATTACTGCACATCCAGCGGGCTGTATATATACTGTATACTGTATGTAGCCGAAGCTACCGTATTACCGCACATCCAGCGGTAACCATCTGGTTTGGAATTTGATCCATATGATGACTGTCTTACAAATGTATCACAAGATGTCATTCATGAACTTACGATGTCAGAGGATGAACATGAGGATTTTGGAGGATTTTAAGTACCGGTAAGTCATAACCATTTCAATTAAAAAATCTGATGTTTTTAAATGGTGTTGCCTCGGAAAGGGGGTAGTCTTATACGGCGAGTATAGCCCAAAACCTATGTTTTAACTGGAAAATTAGGGGGTCGTCTTATAGACCCTGTCGCCTTATATGCCGGAAAATACAGTAATAGAGCTGTCAACATCCAATCATATAACTGATGATTTAATTGTAAAATACAGAAAAAATGATGTGGCGCTACATCATTTTTTCTGTAACTCCTCCAAAACGCAGTTTTTCAAATGTCAAGATTTTACTTTAGAACAGCATTATAAATGAGTTCAGGCTCCACCCCTTCACCTCAAGTCATCTGATTTTGACACAGCATGTGTAACCAAGCCCAATTTGAAGCCATGCCCCCATCAGTCAAGGTTCCCTTTCCCTATAAGGGGTCAAGGCGCCCTCATTACAAGCTCCTGCAGCAATAAATAATGAATGCACATTTTTTACCTGCAAAAAGAATGTTAATTTATTATTTTTTATCAAAAGGTGAACTTATACTTTTAATTGTCTACTCATAATAAACAAGAGCACACAGATTAAACTGACAGTCTGCTGGAGACCTGCTTGGCACTAGCGATCTGCTGATCACTGGTGCTTCGCTTTATAGACCCCCCCAAAAAAATAGAAAATGTAAATTTTTTACCTGCAAAAAATGCAGATTTATTATTTTTATTTAAAAGTGAACTTATCCTTTAAGGTTGTTGTTCAGGCACTTACTGTTATGGGGTGATCACTGTCTCCATGGCACATGCTCCTCAGAGAGAGATTACACGTGACCATGCCAAAACCCATAGTGCATTTTGCATTTGTTACTATTGGTAGACGTGTCCAGAGCACTAATGTGCAAAGCAATGATGTGCAGCTGAAGATAGAACAAAAGCATGTATATGGAAAGTGACAGAAGGACATCTGCAGAATTGAGATACAAAGCAAGATAGTATTTTATGGAAAAATTGTAAATTAAACTGAAATGGTTTCTATAATGCCATGCATGATGATAAATTTTCTTATTGTACAAGTAAATTTAAATGGAGAGGTGCAGAAGTGCTGTATTTAGTATGCATTTACTACATATTGATGTGAATACTTACCATGTAAAGCAACCCATTCATTCAATTAAAAAAAAAACTTTTTTATAAGTGATCATATAATCTCTGTTCTCAGCTGCATAAGGGGCTTACAGAGGTGGGGTGGAGAAACAGCACTACACTGATCTTCTCAGTGAATGGCTGGGGATTGGCAGTACAAGTCTTGGTCATTGGAGGACAGGCAGGCTGTGCTGCCAGCACAGTCAGAAAACTGACCACGCTGGGAAGAATGTACTTCTATGTTTAGTGTGGTCAGTTTGAAATAGGAAAGCAGGGGGACTGGCAGGATCACCTGGTATTTCAATACAAAGAGAAGAGGATACATTTTAATACAAGCACATAGTACAACAGACACATATCAGGAATAAGAAATGTTGAGGTAACATTTTCTTTAAGAGCGGCATGCTGCTGTAAAGAATGGAGAAGCCACTATGAAAAGCAGCTTTATAGGGTATTTATTCAATTAAAGATTGTCATTATTAGCAGCAATCTGCTAATTTGCAAAATTCATCAGTTAATAATAATCACAGTTTTGTATGGGATCATTTTAGAATTTGGAAATATTCACTGTAAGGGCTCTTTCACACAGGCAGCCAGGGGTGGTAAAAACAGATGGCTGGGCAGTGGTTTTACTGCCCAGTGGCCACCCACCTGAATCCTAACATTATAGTCTGGCAGGGCTGTACACATGCTGTGGCTTCAGAGCTTTGCTTCATGGCCACAACATCTTTAATTCAGACTGCAGAGTTTGACAGGAGGCACTGCTAGTCAAACTTACCCACTGAGACAGTAGGGCCTCACCACAACCATGAGCCAAACGATTGAACGAAGAATCAAATATTTCACTGTTGAGTTTAAATTGGTGTATTCACTTGGTGTAAATATACTAAAAATGTTATTATCAGTCTGACACAAGAGCTTTATAAGTTTCACCAATGCAAAGAGATGTTTACTAATTACAATAGCCAAAAACATTGTGAAACCCCATTTGACACAGCGTTACAGGCAAAGCATTAGCCGCTCTTGAAAAAGCATGAAGACTTTGTAATCTTTATTGAATCCTGCTGAAAGTGGTGCCATGCCTCCCGGAATATTTTCAGTTTTCTACAAGAGCAGTATCATCAAACTGTGTGCTAAGGAGTGGGAATCTAGCAAGACAGATCATAGTAAGTATAGCACTGACACTGTTAAAAACAAATTCATCTTTATTTTATATTTTTTTCTCTCTAAAAATCCTGAAGTGAAACAAATGTCAGAAATGTAACTACAGCAATATTTTGTGCCAATACCTTTAATATTATTAATCCCTGGCAGCCATATTGTACATGGAACTGCTTTTCAGATTCACTGACTTAGAAATAAAAACTTTCTATATACCTCATTGCGATCCCTCCATGAATATAACCAGAAAACTGTACAATTTGGTAGTCAATTAGGATACAAATGCAGGGGCGGACTGACAACTCATGGGGCCCCCGGGCAATAGGGCATCATGGGGCCCCTGTGTCCTTGCCCAAACTCAAAAAAGCCTATGAAAAACGTACCAGGGGCATCTTATGGGGCCCCCTACTGACCCCGGGCCCTCGGGCAGTGCCCGAGTTTCCAAATGGTCAGTCCGCCCCTGTACAAATGTATCTATAGAGATCATAGAGCTAACTAGCTGTCTATCCACCACTATGCTGTGGTGTCAGTGGGGTTCATTTACTAAAGAAGTAGATCTATTTCACTTTGCAAAGTGAGTTTTTATTTAGCTTAGTGAATGGGGTGAAATTAATTGAAATTCACTTTAGAGAAAATATCCAATCATGTGCAAGATAAATAAAAGAACTGGAATGTTTCTTGCACATGATTGGATAATATAATTCAGCACACCCTTACCTAATTAACTAAGCTAAGAGAAAATTCATTTTTCTAAGTAAGCAGCCTATACCCCTTTGGTAAATCAATCCCATTATGTTTCCGGTACTGCTCCATTAACATTTAAATTAGTTCTGTAAATAAAGTGCATCAACATCTTAGAATGCTAAAAACGCTAACAAGGCCTCCATATGGGATGGGTCATTGGGACATGGAGACTTTACCAACTAAAGCCTTGTGCAAATGATTAGAAAATCAAACGAAAAATAATGCTTTTTTATGATAATCTGATTGTTAGTACACAGCTTTTGTCTGAAATTATTCGAAAGGACAAGCACAAAAAATGTTCTCGAATGATACCAAATTATACGATTTTCATTTAATTAGTACAGTTCTCATGTGAAAATACAGTATAGTACATTACATCACTTCCAAATTTTTATTCTGTCGTACAATCATTTTCATTACTTTAGTAACCTTTTCACTTTCGATATGAGACTAGTATGCAAAAGAAAACATACTATCATTCGTCCAATATTCTCATCGTATGTACGGGGCATTAGCTCTGTGTCAGAATCCATATTGGCCAACATTTGAATGTTGAAACCTTCAAGACAGCAACTGAATTATCTAAAGCAGCAATGTCTGGTGCCATGTGCAGATATCTTATTTTTACGCAGCCCTGCAGCTCATATGAGGTGTCTTTTGATCAAATGACCACAGTGAACACCCTGCTTGATGTCCCATTTCTTGGAATTTGTTATGATGATATTGGTCCATTGCAGTGCTGGAAGGACACCAGGTCTTCATGTCTTAACTTGTTTTGCAGCTGTTGGAAAGCCTGAACTTTAGAGTTAGGCTATTTGGTGTAACATTTTATGTTCGGTTTGGTATATTAATATTATACCGGATTTATTTAGTGCCAACAGCTTGCCCAGTACAGTTACAATACAATCTAATCAGAGGGGCAAATGATACTAGACAGTAACTGTGATGGATGAGTTGTTTGAGAACAAAAAATGTAGTTGTTAGGTAGAGGCAAGATAGGCTTGCCTGAAGAGATGCATTTTCAGGGATTATCTAATGGCAGACAGAGTAGGAGATAGCCATACAAGTTGGGAGTTCTAAAGAATGGAAGAGGCTGAAGGTGAGTATGGGTGGAGATGACAAAGTCCCTAAAGGGCAGAAGATCTTGGTAGGAGTGAATAGGGCAGTTTGGTTGATGTTTTGAGATAATATTGATGATGTAACTGGGAGCAGAACTGTGGATGGCTTTATAAGTCGTTGTTATTATTGTGAATTTTATTTGTTGGGTGATTGAAAGGCATTGGAGGAAGGGGTAGCAGACATTAAGTGGTTGATAAGGTGGATAACTTGGGCAGCAGCATATACACTGCTCAAAAGTATTAAGGGAACACTTTTTAATCAGAGTATAGCATCAAGTCAATTAAACCCTTGGGATATTGATCTTGTCAGTTATGTAGCAGAGGGTGTGTTAATCAGTTTTAGCTGCTTTGGTGTTAATGAAATTAACAACAGGTGCACCAGATGGGCAACAATGAGATGACCCCCAAAACAGGAATGGTTTTACAGGTGGAGGCCACTGACATTATTTTCCCTACTCATCTTTTTCTGACTGTTTTTCACTAGTTTTACATTTGGCTAGGGTCAGTGTCACTACTGGAAGCATGAGGCGATACCTGGACCCTACAGAGGTTGCACAGGCACTCCAACTGCTCCAGGATGGCACATCAGTATGTACCATTGCCAGAAGGTTTGCTGTGTCCTCCAGCACAGTCTCAAGAGCATGGAAAAGATTCCAGGAGACAAGCAGTTACTCTAAGAGAGCTGGTCAGGGCCGTAGAAGGTCCTTAACCCATCAGCAGGCTTGTCATCTGCTCCTTTGTGCAAGGAGGAACAGGATGAGCACTGCCAGAGCCCTACCTCCAGCATGCCACTTGCGTGAATGTCTCTAACCAAACAATCAGAAACAGACTTCATGAGGGTGGCCTAAGGGTCCGACATCCTCTAGTAGGCCCTGTGCTCACTGCCAGCCACCATAGAGCTCAATTGGCATTTGCCATTGAACACCAGAATTGGCAGGTCCGCCACTGATGCCCTGTGCTTTTCACAGATGAGATCAGATTTTACCCTGAGCAAATGTGACAGACGTGAAAGGGTCTGGAGAAGCCATGGAGAATGTTATGCTGCCTGTAACATCGTTCAGCATGACCGTTTTGGTGATGGTTCAGTGATGATCTGGGGAGGCATATCCATGGAGGAACGCACAGACCTCTACAGGCTAGACAATGATACCCTGCCTGCCATTAGGTATCAGGATGAAATCCTTGGACCCATTGTCAGACCCTACGCTGGTGCAGTGGGTCCAGGGTTCCTCTTGGTACAAAAAAATGCTCGGCCTCATGTGGCAAGAATATGCAGGCAGTTCCTGGAAGATGAAGGAATTGATACCGTTGAATGGCCCGCACGCTTGCCTGACCTAAATCCAATAGAACACCTTGGGGGTATCATGTTTCGGTCCCTCTGACGATGCCAGGTTGCACCTCAGACTGTCCAGGAGCTCAGTGATGCCCTGGTCCAGATTTGGGAGGAAATACCCCAGGATACCATCCGTCGTCTCATTAGGAGCATGCCCCAACATTGTCAGGCATGCATACAAGCACGTGGGGGCCATACAAACTACTGAGTACCACTAGAAGTTGCTGCAATGAAATTCCAGCAAAATGGATTAGCCAACTGCATAATTTTTTCACTTTGATTTTCGGGGTGTCTTTGAATTCAGTCAACTGTAGGTTGATACTTTTCATTTCCATCAAATGATGGGGCATCCTTACGTTCCTAACACATTACCCAGTCCATATCAGTATAGATATCCAGCATGATATTTTCCCCATTGAGATCTGATGTGTTTTCAAAGTGTTCCTTTAATTTTTTTGAGCAGTGCATACAGGGACAAAGCCTGTATAAAGGTAGGACAATGAGAAGGGAGTTGCAGTAGTCAATGTGAGAGATAAAAAGTGAGTGGATCAGTAGCCTGGTGGTGTAATAGGTTATGAAGGAGTTATTCTCTGTCTGTATATATTTGTTACATACCATTCAAATGTAATTATTATTTACTGGGATATCATGTCCTTTCTTACGTACTATTTCAAAACACTTACTGCCTCTTTACACTTATGCATTGCAGTAAACACATGCTAAAATTTTGAATTTTTGAAAAATAAATGAATTCATTTTTAATGGTACTCAAGCAACACTAAAATCATAGACAGTACACCCTCACAACAGTGCATCAAAATGTATGGCATATGAAAAATTAGTCATGTCTGGTTGTGGTTTCTTTAGCAACCCATTCAAAATGAAAGACACAGCACATTAAAGCACAGTGCTAGAGTGTGAAGGGGACCTTGAACTCAAGCAGGTCCACTCACATGTACAGTAAATATAAGAAGACCTACCTCGAAATACATAACCTAGCGAACTAAGTGCACCTGTGTACATTCCGGAGAAAAAGCACTGGTAACTAGGTAATAATGCCCACCAATTAACCTACAGATTTCCAACCACTTCAGAGTTCTTTGTCACAAATCCAGGTCACTGTTTCCTCTTTCTGTATTAACACATATGTTAAGTATCCAGCCCATTCTCTTATCTCCTTAGTATAAACACAGTATACTATATCTAAAATATACAACCTATAAAACCACAAATTAACTCATTATAGAAATTATATACCCAATAAAGCTAAAAAGTTACACATGTACATATTATGGAAAAGACAATTAAGATCAAATTCTATTTTTATATATAAACATATGGAAGTTAATCTATATTAAAAGAAATGTGCTCTAAGGTAAACATCATTGTTGTCATTTCTGAGATCTTCTGAAAATGCAAGCTGGTTGGCTTCCATGCCAGATATGTTTTAGATTCATTAACCTGAACCAATTATGCAAATACTGAGGGTTCTTTCTGACTTTACTAATATACTAATATGCTTATTCCCAGAGGTATATCTACAATATAAATGAACAGTGTGTGGTTGGGGCCTTCTTGCTTTGCACATAGGGGTACCTTTTGCCTGTGTGCGCATTAATCAATGCCCAGGACCAGGAGGAGCCACGTTCATGAGAGAATCAACATTATGGCGGTACCTTGGCTTAGAGATGAGCTGTACACTGTGTGCAGTAGTAAAATGTCCCTCTGTCTAGCGTACCTCTGCCACCTCCCTCCCAATGGCAGAGGTAAGCATGGACCTCATGCATGCACTTGATTAACTCTTGCTGCTCTCTTGTACCATCCGGCCAGACTTTGGGTTTCCGTAATGCAGGTTCGGTCCCAGTACTTTTAAGGAACTGACCTCTGAGGGGAACCCCCCTAGATACTGGAATACCCATCGCTACTCCAGGTACCACGCTTCATGGCAAACTGCCGTTCACTTTACACCGTAAAAGTTATCCATGGCAACTGTTCTTTTCCTCAACCCCAGTTGAGTTAACCCTGTGTAGTAGCTTTCCTCTTATACCCCTTGTGCTTTACAGACCCTATTATTTCTAACACCAGGAACCACCCCTTGGTGCACCCCTTTAAAATTACTTCAGACCAGGCTTTAAACAGTTTAATGAACTTTACTGTAGTACTTTGTGGCTTAGGAAATGCAAACAGAACATAGTCTAGACGCTAACTACCTAATGTAGGAGGCTGTCCAGGCATACCTTAAGAGGTGATAGGTCAAAACTGGCATTCTTCAATAGCTGATAGGGTCCTCCAGAACTATGGTATCCTTGTGGGACTACATGGCCCGATGTCCTGTGCTGCTTCCCCAAACAGTTTTTCTACTTAGAACCTCTGGCTGTCCTCTAGGTTCTCCATGTTCTCCAGGAACTTCCTCTTATCCAGGTGTTCCCCCTATTTAAGACTGTCACAGGGTGGAGAGCAGGCCCAGAAAAAGCCCAGGAAACTGAGATCCCAGCAGTTAACCGCTACCCAACCTGGGCAGACCAACTGCCTACCTATGCACAACAAACCCTATTTAGGTACCTGCCTAAAAGCTTGCTTCTATGTGAAACCCTGCTGGTCAGTAATATTCTCCACAACACTAATGATTATTAAAGTGGTGTCAGCCAGTTTCCCCACACACACAATTGACCCCACAGGGCTCTCTCTCCCACCTGAGCCCCAGAGAAACACCTGGGCTGTATTGCCTGTTGTTACTTGTGCTTCTTCCAAGCTAGTGAGTATCGAAGCTAGTGGATCAACATGAAAGCCAGTAAGCTAGCATTTTCAGAAGGAGATAAGCAATTGCAGTCTTCATATTTTTCTTATGAAAGACTTACTTTAAGCTGAAGCTTGGTACAGATCTTTTGAAATATCAATTTATTGATAACTTATTTTTTTATATGGAGTGGCACAGAACAGAATAGAATTATTTTATGTATTAATTAGAATGACTGTATACTACCAAAATCATATTTTCCACATTCCCACAATATCTCTGTTATAAAGAAAGAATAAAAAATATTACATGGAAAAGGCAAAGGAAACAGAGGTTCCCACCAACATATGACATAAAACATATAGATTCCAATATTAGTAAAAAGTACTAGTCAAGTCTATGTAGGTTAACCATTTAAAACCAATTTTACCTGCATGCCGCAAATAATATAACACATTGTCAGAGCCAAGAACCTGAGACATGTTGATCCCTAGTTATATTAATAAGAATAAAGACAGCCTTCACTTGTCCTGAATTTATGAACACATTTCTATAAATGCAGGCAGTATATGGTATGCAGAACATTCCAAGGCAGGAGAAGACAAATTACTGATTTTAATTTGAATAAGAATGTAAGTATAAACCTAGAGAATGTCTAATGTGCAAAACATATACAATTAACATGGTAACTTGTGGGTCTCTCTATGTAGGACACACAAAATGGCCTCTATATCTATTGGAAGAATACATGAGAAACATCAGAGAGAGTATGAGATTACACCTTATATCCAACCACTGCTGCATAAATCAATCAGAAGTTTCATCCCACTGATCTAAAATTTGTATGTATAAAACATGCTGTTATCTTGGCAGGATTGTTTTACTATGAATCAGCTATCACGCACTGAAGGTAAATAGGAATATAGAATGCAAAAAGTTACCCATCAAATATTCATTATTTTAACTGTTCTTGTTACTTTATATTTAAATGTATAAATTGACATAAAATTTATTAATTCATACTTATATACTTTTATATTTATTTAGCATTTTAGTTCCTGTCTTATGAGCTATGCATTTAAGATATGCAATAGTGTTTTTGTGCTAAGAAAACAGTGGGCTGAGTAACAAGTAAGTGTTTAAATAGAGGAAGAGGAACAACAAGCTAGGTCATTGACAAGGAACCTTGGAGTTGTTTGAAACAAGTTGAGCGATTGTCTGCTGCTGTCTCCTTGGTATTATGTAGTTAGTCAAAGGTCAAGTTGAAAAACACACAAGTACATATTGTTCAACCAATAGAAAACATGAATAAATAAAATCCCTCTATATTCAGAATGCTATACCCATAGTTGTTCAGAAGAAGGCAAAATAACTCCTATTAAGTATGATTCAATTTGCTCCAGCAAGAAAAAAAAATACTCCTTGATCCCCCACAGGCAATCGAATATTCCTTGGAATTAGATGGATTATTGGTTCTCTTTATAAGAATTATATAGTCAAATCTCTGAGTGAACTCTGCAGAGGTTTAAAGATTTAAGACATGCCTTATTTTAATTAAAATGATTAAATTAGTACATTATGAGATATTGATACACTGTATTCACAGAACTAATTTTAGTTTATTACATTCATTATTATGGAAACTCAGCCAATGTCGGATTTATAAAGGGGCAACTGCCCTGGGCCCCCTTGACAGAAGGGACCCATCTCTATAAAAAATAAATATAAAACAATATAAAACATGTTATAAAATAATAAAAAATAACATACAGTATATAATAATAACAATTACTTTCTTTCTTTTATTAATTGTATCTAGGGAAGTATTATTTTGCTGGCCATCATCTATAAGAGTTTTTACTCTGGACTGGTATATTGTATCATTTTTAAAAATGAATTTAAGCAGCTCAAACGAACCACACATGGGGTGGATTTACTAAAGGCAGATCAACTGTGTACTCTTGCTTTCTTAGTAAATGAAATGTGGTAAAGCTTCACTTTGTAAAGAATACCCGAACAGGTGCATCAAGTGGCTGATGATTATGTGCATGTGTTCATGCGTGACCTCAGAATGACATAGTTCCATGCAAATGTAACTGTCATTGAGAATGTAAATCAATGCTTTGTATGAGGTGCCCCCCAAACCTAATGTTCCACTGGCCCCCCAAGGTCTAAATCTGGCCCTAAACTCCAGACACTAGACCAGAACTTCTGGTTACATCTCAGAGCAGTAGTGGATGGCCATCCAGAGAGTTCAATTATCTCAGGTGCATTCCTTTCCTTCTGGAAGACCACATTTTACTATTTGATAATTGAGAGGCATGCAGAGAGATTGGATTTTGCATGAATAAGTCTTGTATGGAAGAAAGAAAACTTTTTAGGGTATAACAGAAGACGCTGAAAAACATGTATACCACTGCTGCCAGGAACTAATGACTGAAAGGTGAAGCACTATTATCATCGAGGACTGTATTACACCTAAAGTGGTCTGTGGGTTACAGTGATTTACTGAGAGAGTATATGATATGATGATAATGTCCTCTTAAGGTATTTATACACACCAATTCCAATATATTTGAAAAGTATTTTCATTTATATACAGTACTTTAAATTGCAACCTAAAGCTCTCTTGAGAACTCTTTATACAGATCTTGTGCCAATTAAATTGCCATAGGTTTCAAAGGGTCAACACCTTTGGGGGCATCCAGGATACTATCTCTACACAAATCAATGTTCGTTAGAGCATAAGCTCTATAGATTTTCTTATATGTTATTATGTGTCATGATGTCATGTTTTCCAATATTCTAACAATAGCTGATGTCCGTTTTCTGCATTGGTTTAAACAGGTTTATTTAAAAAGTCTATAAATGGATTGTGTTAATGTAACATGGTATACAATTCAAAGAATTACACTTTTTAGAACTATCTTGTAAAATTATCCTGCATTAAATGAGTGTCTACAATAGATTACTGCTAATCACTGTATGCATTGAAACTCAATGCATAATATAGCCCTAAAACAACTGAGATAAGGGGTGTTTGCAGATAAAAGCAAACTGTGCAGCTTTGACTGAGGTTGATCATTGCCCTTGCTATAGGTGTAGGCCATTTGCAAACCTCATGAAGCCTGACTGAAAGCTCCCAGTTAAGTGAGGTCCAGCTATTACTGTTCACCTTCACCATCACAGGAGTGAGCTCTCAAGCTCTTAGCACAGAGCTACTGTATCGGGAGAAAAAGCACATGTGAGGAGATTTGAATCAGAGAACAATCTAACTCTTGTCATGATGAAGGTGAACAGTAATAGCTGGGCTTCACTTAGCAACGTCCTAGCAACACCCTGGGAGTTTTCAGGTCAGACTTTATGAGATATGTAAATGGACTACACCTATAGCAAGGGCATTATTCAATTTTAATCAAAGCTGCAGTTTGTTTTTTTTTATCTACAGATGCCCCTTAACTGAATAGGCAGTTTTTTGGTAAAGGTGAACTAACCCTTTAAAAATGGGGAACTATATGTGGCCATTTCTCCATCTCCGCTAAGCTGGTCTGAATCCTAAACAAAAAATATTTTTTGCATTAAAATGTATGTAAACCCTAAATCTATATTTTCAGGATATTTGTCATTTTAATTTCCTGTATACAGTATTCTACATGAACTAGTTTCTTAGCTGGGGATCCTGCTAGTACCAACGATTCCTGTTGCAGGCTGACAATAAGGCAATACCCTACAATTAGAAGCAGCAATGTCAGCTTTCTATGAGCATTCCTTCAGTTGGCTGTTGGAATACATATCTGGTCTGTACACTCCTCTTGCAGACTTGATTTGCAGCCCAACAGCCAGATGTAGAAACTCACATGGCTGGCTGAAAATGTACAATGCGTGTTGGCACAGTTGCTTGTAGATTTCACCTGAAGACAATGGGTGACAATTCAGATGTACAGTTGGGAGACAGCTGTAACCTGGTAGCAGGTAGAGTTGGAACATGGACATACATGGCAGGATTCATGAAATGAAAACTGCACACTTGAAAAGATGGAAACTTTTACTGAGATTTTTGTGATTGGTTTTTGATTGATTTTAAATTAGGATTTATCTGTTTGATTGATATTTGATTTGTTTGATATAGCTGATTTGTATGTTAAACTATTTAAAGTGGGGGCCAGCAACCAATAGGGTAGATTGTGGCCAGGTGACTGGTAGATCACGGTCAGGGCTTGCTGACCCGCCATCCCAGAGCATCAAACAGAGTGCAATGCAGAGGGACTACTTGTAAAGTTGAAGCTGTAGTAGGGAGCAAGAGCCAAATAAGCGGATGCCTCCACTGTAGTGATGCTCCTGTCTCATGCGGAGTGCACTCCGCCTCTTATCCCGGCTAGCGGTCTCCAGGGTGGTACCAGAAGCAGGAAAGAAGAGATCTTCAGGTCAGTGTGAAGTGATACCCTGTGTATAATAGTATAGGGCTGCTTTCACACTGATCTGCTGCAGTTTGCCCACATCGCGGGTGCAGTGCAGTGTACCTGCAGGTTTTCTATGGGTTAGCTGCACTTAGCCGGAGACTTCTATTATATCCTGCAGGTTTGCTGTGTTTTCTGAAAGCGCACCAAAACTCCTGAATGCAGGAGTTTTGGCACCCTTCCAAAAAGTGTACCACACCTGCAGGATGTAATAGAAGCCTATGGCAAAGCGCAGCTAACCCAGGAAAGCAGCCATATAGGTAGCTGAGAACAATAAGAGTTAATTTACATTTGCAGTTTGGAGGTGGTATGACATGTTTTACCACCCCTACCCCAACTGCACCTCCTGTAGCTGCAGAGGCCAGGGGTGTACACATGTCTCACCCACAGCAGGAGTTATACACCTTGTCATGGTTGGTGGGTGTAGCACCAGCCAAGCATGACGCATTCAAGTGAATGAGGCTGCTCTACAAATGCCCTGCAACCTTGTGCAGTACAGCAAACAAGGGGTTAAAGCAGGCAGCGTTGTGTTGCTTTCTCACCACCTGCTTTAATGCTTTAACCCCTTGGACCCAACAGATGCATGCAGTTTTGGGGCGCTTGCAACGTTGTGATTGGCAGGTGGTAGCACCCACCAAAAAGCAACAGGGGGCTTAATTCCTGCTGTGGCATATGTACACCTTTGGCTGCTGCCTCAGCAGCTAAAGGAGGTAGAGATTGGGCATGGTAAAACCATGACTCAACCAGAGGGTTTTACCACCCCCCCTACCTGTACATTGAATGAGCCCTAAGGGTGCCGTTGCCGATTACAACTAAGGGATCATTTACAAGTGCAGTAGGCACTGCTGCTCCTCTGAAAAGCGATCCAAGTGTGTTTGACAGGTGGAGAGGAGGTTGCCTCTTCATCACCTGATTTAAACCCATGATTGCAGTGCAATGCACACGATTGCGACACGGTAGTAAGGCAATTAGAGTTTTAAATTAGGTGTGAGGAGGCAACACTGTGCCTGGTGATCTTTAACTTTTCCCATGTTGTTCAGGTAGATCTCCACCTCATTAAGGTTGCTACCCCGATTTAAAGGATATGTTCACCTTTGGTTACATATTACACCTGTATTTAGCATGTAACCTGTTACCAAAGAGCATCTGCCTGCGCCTCTCCGATTACCTTCCCCCCCGTGACAGCAGGCGGGGGAACTTCTCCCCACACCCATTGTCCCAATTTAAAAAACAGTGCTGCCATGCCACGCTCTGCCCACACAGCCATGGCATTCATTCACATGAATGTGTTCTATGAATGAATGAACTACAACTACCATATGCCATTTAGGCAGATGGCTTGTAGTTCTCAATGAACTGCAAAGGCACTGGTGAGTGCTCTCGTAGTTCACTAATCTTCCTGCTCTCCAGTAACTATTCACCCATATACTGAAATTCTGCAGGCACCTGCTTATCACGGGTGCAAATGTACATTTTTATATCTGTAAAAATGAGTTCATTTTTCAGGTGAACTTAGCTTTTAATGCTCTTTAAGAGATCCTGTTAGGATAGGTATGTGGGAGCTGCCATTTTTGACTTGATAGTCATTGACTTAGAACAGGTATGTGAATATTATTGGCTGTATGCTTGCTCCGTGTCAATAGGGTTGCTTTACTAAAGCAAATATACTGTCACTTTGCAAGGAAATGTGTCCCAGAACTTAGAAAAAGGGTTCTGCTGACTTCCATCATCCAATCATGTGTATAAAGACAAAAATTTTTGCAAAGTGAAATTTTACCACATTCACTAAGCTCTTAAGCAATATCCCTTGCAAAGTGAACAGCTCATTTGCCTTTAGTAAATAATCCCCAATGAGTTATTAACAAAGACAGAAACGGCAGATCCCATTTTAACATGGCATGCTCATTTAAAGGCAACGTATAAAGATTGGGCTTCAATTAAGTGCAGAATCCCAATACTGTCATCCTGGCTTTAACTTAATTAAATATTAGTACGTCATTGACCAAACAGAAGCATCAAGGGCAGGAATTCAGACTTTTAAAACATCACTTGAAGCATGCTTGTTTCAGGTCAGTGACTTAATAGGTAGTAAATCCAAGTTGACAGCTTGGAAATTGCACCTTTAAAGTCAAATTATAAATGGCAGTTTACCTGTATTTCCATATCCTTAGGTTCACATAAATTTTCTCACAATTGATTTCTTTATGGTGAAGATTGACCTTTTGCTCCAAGATCAATTAATTATTGTTTTTATATGCTTTGCCTCCCCTCTATCATATTTCCCAAATGATGGTGGCAATTACCTCCCCTCTTGTGTCATCCTTGTCAATACTCATTCTTCCTTTCCCTTTATGTTCAATGAATTGGCTTTTCTCATTCATGTAAGCATTTCCATTCCAGCATTTTCATCTTTACTCTGCTCTAGATCTATGTCTCCCCTATCATTTCATCTATCTTTCTCATTCCACCATAATTATAGGTTAATCGTTTACATGCCAAATATGGGCTGATAAAAACAAACAGAGTCCTAAATACAGATTAGCTTTCAAATGTTCTTTGAATAGAGCATAGAAAGTAGAGGTTAATGATATATGTAAAGTTTACACCGTGTTCCAAATTATTATGCAAATGATATTTTTCTCATTTACCTAAATAATTGATGTAAATAACAGTCAGCATAATTCTCATGTTATTAAAAGTACAATTCAAATTTAATTGAACAAACCTCCTAATGATAACAGTATTTTTTTTTAAACATAGAACACTTACAATGCACTGTTCCAAATTATTACGCAGAGTAAGTTTCAAAACACTTTATAGGTTGTAAAAAACTGAAAATTGTCATTTGTTGTGTTTGCAGCATATTTACTTAAATCAAAAGCTATTTCAATCAAACTTTTAACAACATTTTAACTTTTTAAACATTTTAACAGGTCACGTTACATTTTAACATAGGACCCCTTATTTGATAGCAGCTTCACAAGTCTTGCATCCATTGAACTTGTGAGTTTTTGGACAGTTTCTGCTTGAATTTGTTTGCAAGATGTCAGAATAGCCTCGCAGAGCTGCTGTTTGGATGTAAACTGCTTCCCACCCTCATAGATCTTTTGCTTGAGGATGCTCCAATGGTTCTCAATAGGATTGAGGTCAGGGGAGGATGGAGGCCACACCATGACTTTCTCTCCTTTTATCCCCATAGCAGCCATTGATGCAGAGGTATTCTTTGCAGCATGAGATGGTGCATTGTCATGCATTCAGATGATTTTATTACGGCAAGAATAGTTCTTCCGTCTGTACCAGGGAAGAAAGTGGTCAGTCATAAACGCCACATACTTTGAAGAGGTCATCTTTACTACTTCGGGACCCTAAACATGACTCTACCACCGACTTGCTGACATCGCAGCCTTGTTGGAACAGGGTGGCCGTTCACCAACTATCCAGTACTCTATTCATCTGGACCATCCAGGGTTGCACGGCACTCATCAGTGAACAGGACTGTTTGAATTAGTCTTCATGTATTTTTCTGCCCAATGCAGCCATTTCTGCTTGTGAGCATTGGTTAGTGGTGGCCAAATAGAAGGTTTATGCACAGTTGCAAGACTCTGGAGGACTCTACACCTTGATGTCCGTGGGACTCCAGAGGCACCAGCAGCTTCAAATATCTGTTTGCTGCTATGTAATGGTATTTTAGCAGCTGCTCTCTTGATCCGATGCATGGATCTGGCAGAAATCTTCCTCAATGTGCCTTTATCTGCACGAACCCATCTGTGCTCTGAATCAGCCACAAATCTCTTAATAGTGCGATGATCACGCTTACGTTTTCGTGAAATATCTAATGTTTTCATACCTCGTCCAAGGCACTGAACTATTTCACTCTTTTCGGTAGCAGAAAGATCCTTTTTCTTTCCCATATTTCTTGAAAATGGTGCTCTGCTTAATAATGTGGAACACCCTCCTTTAGTAGTTTTTCCTTAAATTGGGCGCACCTGCCAATCTAATTATCACAGGTGTCCGAGATTGTTTTCAGGGATCAAAAGAGCCCTGACACACAATGCCATCCTTGAGTTAAACTAAAAAACAAAATATTTAATCTTTGTGACACTTAAATAGAATTTGCATAATAATTTGGAACAGGGTGTATTAGACACCCAGGAACATGTTTGTATCAGAATCATAGCCATTAGTTAGGATGATGTGTCTATAGAGAGTATTCCAAACACCTAAGTGCAAGAGAGACCAATGTGTTTATTCAGTTTTAATATTAAAGGGTTACTAAACCCACAACAGTAAAATCAGTCTGTATATGCAGTAAAGCATGCTTGTTATACTCACTGTGGAACCTAAAGGGTTAATCCTCCGCATTGTGTAAATAGGATGTTTGTGCCTGTCTTCTCTGATCCTTCCCTTCTTCTACTGTCCCCAATCCATCTTCTGATAGAACAGCACCTTGTGGGCAAGCTACACATGCTCAGTATGGTGTATATTGTTAGAGATTTTTTTTTTCCCTTGAGAGAGTGCATGTGATCACCTCAGGGCCAATCAGCACTGTCCATACAGAGGGTCAAGGGTCTTGCAGCCTCATAGGACAATCAGGGGAGAATGAAACCTCCTCCCACAAACTTTAACCAGTGTTCTGCTAGACACTGACAGAAGTCACAAGACTGCTCTAACTGCTGATGAAAAAAGGTATTTAGCAGTTTATATTTACTAAAACAAATGAATTTCCATTTTTTGTGTACTGTGTGAGACCAGTTATAGTGAATGCAGGGTCCTGGCCTTAGTAACACTTTAAGCTCAAGTTTGCGTGAAAATTACTATTGGCATTATCTTTTTCCCATTTTTTACATTTAAATTTGTGGTGCCAATATATGCTTCATGATGCAGCCAGGTTTTTGATTTACATATGTAAGGAAAAGTTGTAGTGAAAAAGTTCTTGCTCGGTGATGCACTAGTTTTAGGGATGGGTGAATCTGACTTGTTCAAATTGGCAAGGGGTTTGCTGAATCCTCTTTAAAATTTGGTGAAGTTAAAAACATAATGCATTGATGTTTACAGATATTTAAGAGCAAATCTTAAATCCTATTCTAGCTTTTAAGAGGTAATAGGCAAACTACTCTTAAGTGCCAAGAGGGGTATACATTTTTTTTTAAATTACTGTACTGTAGAGAGAGGGTCTATTTCTACAGCTTCAAGGGCAACATGGAAAAAGCTCAAATTCTTTAAAAACCATGTTTTAGCGATGCCTATACTTGATGTTACATAGTAGTATAATTTTTACAGCCAGTCTTGGCAACAGAACATTATTTTACTGTGGAATTGTCTTTTTTCTTTTACAAATGCTTTGGCTTACATACAGTGGCAGCGCCCCAATCTGATTTACTTCAGAAGGTTTTTTTCCTGTTAGAGCACATGCTTTTTTTATCAAACGGTAACGGGCTGCTTCGACAGATAGGAATTTGGAACTAGTTCTAGCCAGCTTGGTTGGCTGTTTTAATGAAAACCTTTCCCATGTAGGAGCAAATTGGACTATGCATTTCTAATCAGTTTTTTTGGCTTCCTCTGGATCAACTGTGGGCATAGGGTTCTGTGTACGTAGGTTTGCTTTTAACCACTTGCCGTCCTGAGAATTTACTCCCCTTCCTGACCAGGCCATTTTTTGCTGTTCGGCACTGCACAATTTCAACAGGTAATTGCGCGATCGTTCAATGCTGTACCAAAATGAGATTTATGTCCTTTTTTTCACACAAATAGAGCTTTCTTTTGGTGGTATTTGATCACCTCTGTGGTTTTTATTTTTGCGCTATAAGCAAAAAAAGATCAAAAATTTTGAAAAAAAAAGATATTTTTCACTTTTGGCTATAAAATTTATCCAATAAACTCGAAGTTAGTCATAAATTTAGGCTAAAACGTATTCTGCTACACCCCAAGGATTTTGCAGAGAGGCAAGATGAGTGTTTTGCAGATCTAATTTGTTGCCACATGTTTTTGGAAAATGAAGAAAGAAAGTAAAAAAATTATTTTTTCTTTTCTTTTTCAAAGCCCTTTGACAAAAAAATTTTTTTTAGTTATTTTGATTTTTTACATTATATTTACACTGTCCCTTTAATTTTTTTTTTGTAATCACTTTTAATGCTATCACAGGGAATGCAAATATCCCCTATAACTTCAATGGGCAGTGTCATATATTCTTTTTTGAAAAATCTGGGGCCTATCAGAGTCTAGATATCTCCTCTGCCCTTACATTATCTAATCTCACCAACCACCAGCTGAAAAAATGATACCAGGATGATGCCTGTAGCTGCAGGCATAATCCTGGTATAACCACTCAAAGTCCAGAAACGTACCAGTACATTGCTGGTCCATGTTGGGCATATATGTAACAGCAGAGAACACAGGCATATGATGAATTGGCTCTGTGGATCAACATGACCACAATTCATTCTTTTCTGTAAGGCCCATGTTGAGGGGAGAGGTGATCAGGGATTTATTTTTTTTCTTACACTTACTTTGCAGGAGAAATAAAGATCATTTTTCCTGCAATGCAAAGCTTGCTGTCAGAACCTAACTCATTCATGAACTGTCATGAATGAGTTAAGTTTTGACAGCTCAGGGGTGCGTGGCTGGATGTGGACTTGAGTGGACTTGAGCGGACGTGCCAGAGCGGAGCTCCCGATATCCTGAACTAGTTGCTGATTCTCCGATCACCTAAGGTTCCCCCACATTTTCCTGGGGTACCGCTGGCACTGGGGCACAGAACCATGCCATCCAAACATTGCTCCTCTGTGGCTCAGCCAAGCAAGTGCAGGGAGCTGAGGCGGCGGCTGTGCCCTCTCCACGAGTCGACGCCATCTTGACCAAAAAGTTCCAGGCCCTTCTGTCAGAGATGGGAGAGAGCGGAGCATCGGTGTCTCTGATCCCTCCATCTGATCCCCCGCCTGCTGATGACACATCCCTGATCCTCGCGGCTATAAAGCGCAGTAAGACATCGCTACTGGTCAGGATTGACAAACTAGGGGAAGAATGTAATCTTATATGATCCAACCTAGATAAGATCAGAGGCCGCCTTTCTGAATCTGAAGCCAGGATGTCAACTTTGGAGGTCAACATGAGGATATGCTATCTAATCTGCAACAAACCATCAGGCTCCTGTCTGCAAAATCTGACGATGCTAAGAACCGTCTTCGGCACCACATAAGGGTCCTGGGCCTACCTGAAGGGACTGAGGGGGAACGACCAAAGGACTTCACAGAAATTCTTTTCAAGGACCTCCTACATCTAACCGAAGTATTTCCCACGTATGTAGCTGAAAGGGCCCATTGAGTACCGGTGGGCCGCTCTATCCCCGGGGCCCCCCCTTGTCCCTTTTTAGTTTGCTTCTTAAACTATTGAGATCGAAACTGCATCCTTGCGGAGGCTAGGAAGCATCCCTTCCTAGAGTTTGGCAATGCCCACATCCATCATGTTGTTTCCAGATTTCTCACAAGAGCTACAAAAGAAGCGTAAGACCTTTAACGAAGTTTGCTTTCGTTTATGAGATCGCAACATCAATATGGCTTGCTTTATCCGAGTCGTGTATGAGTGCAATATGAGGGGACAGCAAAATGTTTTGATACCCCAGCCGAGGTGGACTCCTGGCTGGATATGCTGCAGTAAGACCTATCCATGTTTCCTTCATGTTTGCACCTGTCATGTCATACCATCACTCCTGGGATGCTGTCTTTGGGATACTGACTCCTTCTCCACATCCTTCACATTCTCTTGTCGCCCTATGGGAGGACCGTGTCCATTTTCACTTGCAGATGTGGTGGAGGACTGTATATCTGGGCCGGCAGGGGTTGATGTTGATGCTACCTCTTTTTATTTCCTCTGTGCCTGGGGAAACCTGCTTTTCTGTCATGCTGGTATACAACGTTAATTGTCATAATGGTTATTCTCCTCTTTTACCAGCTTACTCTACCTTTCCCTTGAGGACACCTGTTGTTCGGGAGTACTCCACACTGTGATGCTTTTCTGCTTATTTACGGAGTAAAATAGCTATCCTCCCGACTATCTTCGGTGATTGTATGTGGGTGAACTCTCCTTCTACTACCAGTTTCGTCACTGAAGAAGTTACGGTTCCAGTTTAGGGAATTAAACTGACCTAAGTTGTCTGTTGGGGTATTATGGTCAGTAGGGGGTTACTTATTGTTTTTCAACTGTACACTCAAATTTCTTTTATGGTTATGTGCTGGTTTACACGAAACACCACCTATCTCCTTCTTTATGATATTTGGATTTTGGTTCTCTCCGGAGCTATATGAGGAATTTTGGTTTCCACCTTGGGGTTATCCGGTTGTGATTTTCCCTGTTCTCTTTAGGATATGAAGTTGATATTGTGGAATGTTAGGGGTGTCAATGACAAATTTTAAAAGAGCACTCATGTTCAAATATTTGAATCATCATAAGCCTCATATCTTGCTCCTGCAAGAAACCCATCTTATGGGGAATAAAATACTAGCTTTACGCAGATCTTGGACCCAACATTCCTTTCACTTCCCTTATTCCTGTTATGCTCGGGGAGTTGCCATTCTCCTAAATAAATCCTTAGCATATAAGATAGTGCACCCAATAACTGATCCTCTGGGCAGATTTTTTATACTGTTACTGGAAATTAGAGCTGTTGTGTTAGCTGTCCTCAATGTGTATGTTCCTCCTCCCTTTAACCAGCAGGTCCTGTATACCATATATGACAAACTCGCTCCTCTCCAGTTTTCCCAATTGTATATTGCAGGAGATTTCAACTCGACTCTTGATGTGCACTGAGATTCCTCTAAACCTCTCAGAGCATATAGCCCTGACTGACTTCATTGGGCTCAGGCTTTTGAGTTTACTGAAATCTGGAGATGGAAACACCCCTCTACTAGAGCCTATTCCTGTTCCTCATCCACGCATAAATCTGCCTCCCGCTTAGACCTTATTTTTGGAAATTCTCGAGCCTTGTCATCGATGCAAGGAGTCTCCTATCTACCTGTGGGTCTGTCAGATCATGCCCCTATAGAGCTCAGAGTTACCTTATCTACCGCCCGCCATTCTGGCTCTTGGCGTCTAACACATCTGTCAATACAGGACCCAAAGGTTGGGGAGGTGATCTCCCCTGCAATGTCCCTTTATTGGGAACGGAATGATGACTCTGCTCCATCTCCTATGATATGGGATGCGTTAAAGAGCATGTCCAGGGGGAATATATCTCGGCCATCAAGATGGTTAGACGGGATCTGATCTCAAATTTTTCTGCCTCCCCTTCCTCAGATAATTTAAATTTACTTGTTCAGGCGAGACGCAACTTGTCCCTTCACCTAACCTCTGCTTCACATTTAGATCTCAGGTCCCTGGTGGGCAGGGTTTTTGAGTCTGGGGACAAGAATGGCAAATTGCTAGCTAATCTGGTGGCAGATTCTAGGGCTCATATGGTTATCTACACTATTACCTGTGCAGATGGCACTATGATTTCTGACCCTGACCACATCTTACAGGAATTCACTAATTATTATAGTGGTATTTGTGGTACCAGTTCTGGTGTGGTTGGATCGGAACTTTATGATTATTTGTCTGCTCTGGATCTCCCTCGATTTTCGCAGGAGGGGGCTGCGAATCTTGACAAAGACTTAATGTTTGAAGAAATTGAGTCAGCTATATGATCTTTCCTGGGTAACAAGACTCCTGGTCCATACAGTATGCCAGGGGAATGGTATAGGATGTATGCTGCTACACCAGAACCTAGAGTTTTTTGACTGTGTAGATCACAGTTGACACTGCTCCCTTCAATGTATCAAGCTCATATCATTCTATTGCCTAAACCCAGCAAGGACTGGTCTCAATGTGCCTCTTATAGACCTATTTCCTTGCTCAATTATGATTTAAAGGTCCTAACTAAATTATTGGCCACCAGACTCATGAAACTTTTGTCTTCCCTAGTCAGCATTTTATCCCGGTTTTATCCCTGGGAAATCGACTGACCTGAATTTGCGCAAGGTTTTTACTAATTTGCAGCTACGCCCTGGAGCTTCTGCTACCAGGGTGCTTGTGGCTCTTGATATTGAGAAAGCTTTTGATTCTGTAGCCTGGCCTTACATGTTTGCAGGGCTTGAATGTATGGTTTTGGGGCCTAAGTTTAGAATGTGGATTCGCTTACATTACTCCCCGACAGCCCAGATTAAATTACATGGGACACTCTCGGCATCCTTTCAGGTGGGCAGAGACACTAGACAGAGTTGTCCACTTTTGCCAGCTCTGTTCGCTTTCATGATGGAACCTCTAGCTGTGGCTCTCAGATGTTCCCCAGCGCTGGCTGGTATCTGGGTCGGAGTTCTGGATGAAAAATTGGCAATGTATGCTGATGACCTCAATTTATTCCTTAATGACCTGGGCCCCTCCCTTCAGGAGACCCTGGAGACTATCTCAGAGTTCTCTGCCTACTCGGGGTTACAGGTTCATTGGCGAAAATTACAAATCTTGCCTATTGACCCTGACGCCAGCAAGCAGGCTTACCCTAATATACCTTTGGTATGGGCCATTCAAATTAAATATTTAGGCATTATGATCACTCCTTCCCCTTGTGATTATTGTATTTGAATTTGGTCCCCGTTAAATAACATGAAAATTAAATTGCAGTCCTGGGTTAGTCTTCCGCTGACTTTAATGGGTCGGATTAATCTCTTTAAAATGAAATTGTTGCCTGGCTTCCTCTATTTGCTTAGACACTCACCTGTTTGGATCCTGAAAAAATATTTTTGTTTGATTAATACCTGCCTCACTTTCTTTTTTTGGGGTTCGAAGTGGCTGAGATTCCATCTGTCGATGCTGCAAAGACCCTGGCAACAGGGAAGTCTTGCATGCCCTGATTATGCATGCTCATAATTGGATGATTGCGGATGACTTTAATGCAGCAGTAGTATTGGAAGCCTCCTGCTTGGGCTCCAATGAGGTGTTGAGGAATCTTGTCTACCAGGGCCCAACGGCTCCTCTTCCATTGACCGGAGCAATGAAAACAGTTTTACGGGCATGGTCTATAGCTCATATGGATCAGTTGGTTCCTCCAGGATTTTTCTCTCAACACACCCCTCTATGGTGTAACCCTATATTGCCTGAATTTGCTATGATCCCTGACCCTCATGTCTGGGCAGTGAAGGGTATTAGGTACATCGACCAAATCTGAGGGGAGTTACGCACATTTGACAGCCTGAAACAACAATGTGATCTCCCTAATACTTATTTGTTTAGATATTTACAACTTAGACATGCTTTTGTACTCAATTTCCAGTAACACCTGTTGTTTTTTGTGAATATGATTTGGAGAATTTGCTCAGAGATGGGGGCAGACCTCAATCCAATATATACAAAGAATTGCTTCCATCTGTCCATAAGGGTCTTGAGGCACTTAAAACTAAGTGGCTAGTAGATTTTCCAGCCTTGGATGGTGAGGATTGGGAAGATGTATGGGAATGTTCCTTTCAACATCTGGTCTCAGTTAAAGACAGGCTGATACAGTTTAAAATTCTACACCGTATTTATCTCACCCCAATATGTCTCCATAGAATATATTCCTCAGTTTCCGGCTGACTGCAGGAGATGTGGGGTGCGCTCAGTAGATTTCATTCATATTTTTTGGCAGTGCCCACATATTCAGTTTTCTGGAGATCAGTGATGGTCTGTATCTTCTTGGCTACCACCATTCAAGTACCGTTAACAGTATGTATGTCTGCTGGGGATAGTCGACTCTGTCACACAGTAGGGCTTCCAGAACCCTATTAGGAATTTTATTGTTTTATGCTAGAAAGGCCATCGTGTTGCAGTGGAAGTCTCCAATTGCCCCCCACCTCTAATTCCTGGAAAAGGATACTTAACTCTACTATTTCATTGTATAAGGCCACCTATCTCTCAATGGGATGTCCTCATAAATTCCACAAGCTTTGATATATTTGGGTAGACACGCCAGATATGAATGAGGAGCAAGATTCCTCCATTTAGCTTGAAATTTAACTGTTGTCCCTTTTGATCTCATGGAGATCTCGGTGGTTATGTTAACACTGGTATAAGAGCCCTGGAGTTGCCATCTCTGTTAGCTTCCTAGAAGGCAATTTTTTTTGGTATCTAGAACTGTCTTGAACTTTACATGAGAATGAGCGTACAGTTGACTTGTTATTGTTACTCTTATTGTTGTTTTTCTTTGTTATAAGTTAGTTGTCAAGTGTGGTGCCGAGCCTGGGTATGCCTTATAGTCTCTGTTTTATATACTTTAATTACCTTTTAAATTTAAATAAAAAGATTAAAAAATGTTTTGATAGTGATCTGTGATTGGCTGAAGCTGGTCACATGGTACAGGGTGCTGTGATTGGCCCCATGTATCAAGTGACAGCTGTGGGCCAATCACAGCTCACTAGGAAGAGAAACAGAGCTGTTATGAATGACAATGATTCATAACAGCATTGCTTACATAGTGATCATGTGATTGCATAGCGATCACATGGTCACTGGGTCCCGTTCACCAGGATCTTCATTCCACTGTGTCCGTCGGACACAGCAGTCACGGGGGTGGGGGCGGTGCCTCCTTGTTTTAGTACAGCCAGAGCGACGTACGGGTTCTTCGCTTTGCCTGTAACTGCCGCCCGGCTTCAGTACATTGCGGGCTGGCGGGAGGGCGGGAAGTGCTTAATGTATTCCTTTTATTGGCCAAACACAATGATCTTGTGTCTTTTTTTACCTGACTTAACTGTAAACATTGTCCTTCTATGTGCACCTTGCTGCAAGGCACATTATAGGTTGCGGTTGTTGCCATGTTTTTGTACAGTTGGATGAATTGTGTGCAGGGATGCACTGGATGCCTTTGCTGCCATTGTGCTCTTGCTGGGCATCATATGTGTCCCTGTGCCTTTGGGTCTCCTTCAGGCATACTTGCCCTTAATATATTCAATCTTATATGTGCTCCTACTATGGAGGCTCTGGAAAAATTAGCAGCTTATACATATATTTGCAAATCTGTGTAAACAAAGCCCTCTGCTTTTAAAGTGTTCCTAAACCCAGGATTCCCTAGACCCCTAGCCAAATTGACCACAATCAGATTCACCCATCCCTAAAAGGAGTACGTCACTGAGCAAGACCTTTTTCACTACAGCTTTTTCTTACAGATGTAAATGAAAAACCCTGGCTGCATCATGAAACATACTGTACATTGGCATCACAAATTTAAATGTAAGAAATTGTAAAAATATAATGTCAATAGTAATTTTTGAGCAAACCTGAGCTTTAAGTGTTACTAAACGCAGGACCCTGCATTCACTATATCTGGTCTCCCACAGTACACAGAACATGGAAATTCAATTACTTTAGTGAATATAAACTGCTAAATACCTTTTTCTTCAGCAGTTATAGCAGTCTTGTGACTTCTATCAGTGTCTAGTAGAGAACATGTCAAAGCTTGTAGGAGGAGTTTTCATTTTGCTCTGATTGTCCTATGCAGGGGCGGACTGACCATTTGGAAACTCGGGAACTGCCCGAGGGCCCGGGGTCAGTAGGGGGCGACATGTGATGCCCCTGGTACCTTTTTCATAGGCTTTTTGAGTTTGGGCAAGGACTCAGGGGCCCCATGATCCCCTATTGCCTGGGGGCCTCATGAGTTGTCAGTCCGCTACTGGTCCTTTGAGATTGCATGACCCCTGACCCTCTGTCTGGACAGTTCTGATTGGCCCTGCTGATCACATGTACTCTCCCAACAAAAAAAAAACCTCTCTAGCAATACACACCAAACTGAACATGTGCAGAGTGACTCCACACATATGTCTTGTCAGGAGATAAGAGGGGGGTCACTGGAATAAGGGGAGGATCAAAGAAGACAGGATCAAGCAGCCTTTTTACACAATGCAAAGGATTAACCCCTTAGATTTTACAGTGGGTATAACAAGCATGCTTTAATGCATATACAGATTGATTTTACTGTTGTAGGTTTAGTAACACTTTAGGTGTGCTGGGAGTCTGTTTGTGAATTGGCAAAATGTACCAGCAAACAGGAGTACAGGCAGGTTTTTTACTACAAGAATTAAGAGGCCGTAGACAAGACAGCAGTGTAAAATTGCACTAAAAAGACAAATTTTAAATAGCAAGGCTGAACCCAAATTTACAGGAAACAAAGAGCACAGGCTGGGGCTTTATTACATGTATTAAAACACCTCAGAAGTTACAGCAGGGTAAATCTGGCCAGCAGCAGGACATGTTTAACAATGGATAATAGGCCTAACTTTTGTAATGTGAGGTTGTTTAGGTGCTTAATACTCTTGCACTTTTTTCTGCTAGTTTGTGCTACCACCAACAATTAGCCATAATAACAAATTGTAACATGTGACTGCTATTCTTTGAGCACCACAAACAAATAAATGAAGACTCTATCAATATAAAATAAAAATACCCCCCTTTCCAAAAAATAACTAAAAAACATCAAAATAACCATATTAGAAGAAAAAAACAACAAAAAACCTTCACTATATACTAATATTAAAGGCAGGATAACAATATATCAGCCAGGAAGGAGTGAAAAATATCCTTTTGGTTAGTATCAGATCATAACCCGAAATGTAAGGAGACCTTGGTCTATGCTGATCACATGCACTCTCCCAAGAAAAAAAAACTCTCTAGCAATACACATAAAACTGAGCATGTGCAGCTTGCCCCCGAGCCTCTGTTCTATGAGGAGATATTTAGGAGACACTGCAGGAAGGGGAGGATCAGAGAAGACAAGGTCAAACATTCTTTTTACACAATGTGGAAGATTAATGACTTAGGTTCCACTATGAGTATAACAAGCATGCATGTAATCCAGTTAACGTGTAGATCTACTACTAATTAATACAGATCATTAAGGTCTATTTTATTAAACTTGTAAAAATCTTTATTTTACCAAAAGAAAAAAAAAAGTAATGTAGGGTGATACTCTGATTTGCAGTTTCAACTAGGCTGTCTAGAGGTAAAATAACTTGGCAAAGGAAGTTGAAAACTGACTCATGCAGGTATTAAATGTGGACTATTTAAAAGTAATATGAAATCATTAATAATTATATTTAATATGTAATTGCTTAAAAAAATAAACGTTTTATCTTTAGTTTCCAATGGTTTTTATTAAGTCATTTTTACAACAACAGGTAGTACAAGCAAATAGTGTACCATCATACATACAAACATAAGGCACTAGGACCAACAAATTGTACCATGAACAACTGCCGGTTTAAGGAAAAACGCTTAGCACAACCAAAACAAGAGCAGGTGTTTTTCACCTCGTCAATATATAAAAAAAATACAGAACAGAGGAAAGGAAAAGAGAAAGGAAAGAAAAGATTGGAAGAGAGGGTAAAGATAGGAGACATTAAGGCACAGATATGTATTGAATCCACAGGTTCCATACGCTATCAAATTTCTTCAAAGCATTTTGCGGGATACAGGTGAGTTTGTCATTGACCATAATCCAGTTTAGTTTTTTTTTTTTAACATAATCAAGTGGAATAGCTGATTGCTTTTAATGTCTAGCTATGGTGATTCTCGCTGCCAGAAACATGTAAGAGATCAGCTTATGGGAATTGTTGGGAACATTATCAGGGAATTTATGAAAGAGTGCTGTCTCCTGGGATCTGCGTATATTTACTCCCGTCACTGAATTTACCAAGTTAAACATTCGAATCCAAAATCTAATTGCAAGTGGACACTGGCACCAGATGTGATACATAGATCCCACCCGGCCGCAGTGCCGAAAACATATCGCAGAAGTAGACAGATGCATCCTCGCAATCCGAGTGGGAACCAAATACCATCACAACAAAGTTTATAATTTGCTTCAATTAGGATAGTATTGATAGAAATTTTTGATAGTGCAAAAACAATATCTTGCCAATCCGATAAATCATAATTGACAGCTAAATCACTTTCCCAATGCTCC
This sequence comes from Staurois parvus, assembly GCF_062004578.1. Classification (NCBI taxonomy): domain Eukaryota; kingdom Metazoa; phylum Chordata; class Amphibia; order Anura; family Ranidae; genus Staurois; species Staurois parvus. The sequence continues at coordinate 1,631,590 of NW_028318841.1, forward strand.
ATATAAGGAAGTTTACAAAGCGGATCAGTGAGGAGAGCATATATGACGGAGATACGGCCTTTTGGAGTTAGCCCTGTTCCGGCAAGAAAGTTCAAAGGTGGTAAGGAAAGGTGATGCATCCAATAAAGCAAGCTTCGAGCAGAGAAATTAGACAATCTGGTTATATCTGAAAATTTTAGAGGCAGGCGTATGCAATTTGTCCTTAAAATATTGTAAAGAATATGTGCAAGAACCGTTAAGATAGTCTCCTATCCGCAACAAACCTTTATTGATTCACCATTTAAAAAGGGCTGGCTTCAAACCAGGCACAAATTCAGGGTTACAAAAAACCAGAGCTACAGGTGTATGTGGAAATACCAATGATTTACGATGGTGAACTCTGTCCCAAACTACCAAAGAAAAAAACAGAGTGGGGTACAGTATAGGAGAGCATAAGTGATTAGGAAGCCAAAACAATGCCCCGACAGCGAGAGGGTGATGAGAGAGATTCGATAAAGACCCAAAGAGATTCCCCCAGCGGTAGTGTAAGCCAATTGGACTATTTGTGTAGCTGGAAGCACGTGTGGAGATTAGGAAGGCCAATACCCCCCCCCCTTCCTGAGGTCTGGGAGCATACAGCATTTTCTGATTCATCCGAGGCCATCTATTATTCCAAATAAAACGGAGGACCTCAGCTTGTAAATGCCATAATTCTTGTCTCGGAATCGACACCGGTATTGTCCGGAAATAATATAACAATCTGGGTAAAAACATCATTTTGATGGAATTGACTCTGCCAAACCATGATATAGAATATTCCGCCCAACAGCTAAGATCATCTTTGAGCGTCTTAAAGAGGGGAGGGTAGTTATCCTGATATATCATCTCAATTGAAGCGGTGAGATGTATCCCTAAATAAGGTAATGACTTACTCGCCCATTGAAAATCATAGGAAGTGCGAAGTTGTTGTTCCTCAAACATGGATAAGGAAACATTAAGGGCTGTTGTTTTTTGGGAATTAAGAGAAAGCCCAGAAAAGAGTGGAAAATTGATGTAGTAAGAACAATAAATTAGGGATAGTTATCATAGGGAAAGTAATATACATAAGAACGTCATCGGCGAACAGGGCACATTTATGTTCTTGTTGTCCGCAAAAAATGCAATAGATTTGGGGATGGGAGCAAATGGCCATAGCCAGAGGCTCAATTGCCAGCGCAAATAGGAGTGGGGACAACTGACAGCCCTGTCTAGTACCTCTTTGGATTGGAAACACAGAAGATTTGCAGCTTTTAATGGAGACCTGAGCTGAGGGATTATCATATAACGAGTGCAGCAAAGCCAAAAATGATGGGCCAAATCCAAAGGCCTTCAGGGTAGTAAACAAATATTCCCACATCAAAAGCCTTCTGAAGGTCCAGAGAAAGAAGCAAGAGTGCCCGACAAAGGGGAGCGTCCCAATTAGAACGGCTGAGATCAAAGTAATAGATATGCAAATCTGGTCTAACATTTGATGACCTAATATGAACCCCGACTGGTCTTTATGAATATATTGTGCCAGAAAGGAATTAAGATGTACGCCTAGAAGTTTTGTTAAAATGTTTAAATCACAATTTATTAAGGAAATGGGGTGATAATTGCGAACATCAGAAGAATCTCTATTGGGTTTGGGAATAGCACTAATATATGCCCTATTTTCATCTAACGGGACCCCTCCTCCTTCCTTCAAGGAATTGAAGTATAGTGTCATATGTTGAAGAAGTTAAGCAGAAAAAGTTTTATTGTATGTATTAGGATGGCCATCGGGGCCCGAGGATTTATGGGACGATAGTAATTTAAGAACATTTTGAAGCTCCTCAGAAGTAATAGGTTGTTCCATTAACTTTCTATGGGCTTCAGTGAGGGAGGGAATAGGCAAAGACTCTAGAAAAGATCGAATAGAGGAAGGTTCTACTAGCCGAGTTGGGCCGTACAGGGTGGCATAAAAATCATGAAATTCCCCAAGGATCGTGTCTGCTAGTACCCCCTTTTAGCCGGAGTTTGAGCAGTGCTGAATGAGCGAATTTGGGGGTAAGCTTATGCACTAGAAGGGAACCTGATCTGCCCCGCCACGTAAAAAAATTTATGGTTCATCCAGCGTAATTTTTTTTTTCCCTTTTGTGGTGAGGCAGAGGTTAAGTTCCAACCAGGCTTCGAAGTTGGGGTAAGTTTATATTGGGCAACTAGTGATTCATATTCTCTAGATTTGGCAGAGATCAATTCCTCACGAGACTTTTTAATTCTGGAGGACAGCTGGATAAAGAAGCCTCTAAAAGAGGCTTTGTGGGCTGCCCAATTAATAGAGGGATTTGCATCCTCTGCCCTATTAATTGCAAAGTAGGACTTGAGATGGTCGCCCACTGCCAGGCAACATGACTCATCACTCCAGTAAAGACTCATTCAATCACCAATGTGGTTTAACCACTCTAGCCATCAAATCAGAGAACATCAGAATCACAGGATCGTGGTCCGACCAAGTTGTCGACATAATTTTAGCCGAATGAAGCTTAACTATCATTTCTGAGGGGGGAAAAACATGATCTATACGAGAATAATGGTATGGGCCCTAGAGAAGTTGGAGTAGTCTCAAGAGGTGGGATTGGCCTCCTGCCACGCATCAATTAGGTCATGGTGATGTAAAAGCTGCGCAAAATCTTGGCTCTGTTTAGAGGGCAATTTAAGTTTGGTTGCATGGGACTTGTCAAGTACATAATCTAAGGCCAGATTAGTGTCCCCCGCCAAAATCACATCGCCTTACAGTTGTTTACAAAAAGATTTAAAAAGGGAACAAACAAAAGCCACTTGATTCATATTAGGGGCATAGTAAATAAGAAAAGACACCATATTGCCCTCCAAATGACCCTTGACCAGAAGATAATGTCCCTTTCTATCTTTTAAAACTTTAGTTTCCGTAAATGACAGCCGTTTGGAAAAGCAATGTGCCACCCCGCTCTTTCTTTCAGAGTTGTAGGCAAAAAAATAAACAGGGAAATCCCTATGAATATATCTGGGAGTAAAAGAAGAGGCAAAATGTGTTTCCTGTAAAGCCACAATGTCAGCTCCCAAAGATTTATAATGGGAAAATATTTTAAGTTGCTTAGAAAGGGAGTCTAATCCCTGGACATTATGGGAAAGCAAACGTATCATGGCAGTGCGTTGTTTTGAAGTAGACATAGAAAACAAGTGGTATAGTCATCAGACAATCCCACCCATCCATGCAGAACACTGATTATCCAAAAACAGTTAAAAATTCCTGAGTTGACCCTCAAACATTAAAAAATAGAAAAAAATTAGAAAAGTAAGAAAAGAAAAGAGAAAGAGAACAAAGACGCTAAGGCCAAGAAACGGCCCGCATCTAACAATAGGCTAACAGTAAAATGTAATAGAAGATAGCAAAATGTAAATATCCTAGACACTAGGTCAAAGACCGAAAGAGTCTCCACAAAGTCAAACAATGGGGAGAGTCTTCAAAATAGGGAGAGCGCATAGACTCCTCCCGGCCCCCTGGGATCCACATGACACATAGGTAAAACAGCCAAAGACACCATATTATTTTACCAAAGAATAATAATCAAGACCGTAAGGCAGTATACATGTACAAAGGCCAATGCCCCAGCGTGGGGCCACGGAGAGGCCCCCTTAAGACAAAGAAAAACATTTTTGTATCAGGAGCAAATAGAGTTTTCAAGACACCCAATGTGGTGTCGCAGTAGCGGATCTCTTCTGGGAAGTGGGAGACCATAAAGGTGGGAGTGGGGGAGGGGGTCCATCAACTTTAGGCTGATTCAGAGAGGAGGGACTAAAAGAAACAGCCCAAGTTCAGCAAGAGTCTTTCCCGCTCAAGGAATGTAGAGAAAGAGTTGGATTTTCCATTATAAAGAAACTGTAGACGAAACGGATACTTCCATTGGTAGCGGATATCCCTCTGAATTAACAAGAGTAGCAGTTTAAAGGCCCTCCTCTTTTGGATGGTAGGTTGGGAGATGTCCACGAAGATCTGTTCCAGTAGCCATCGACCTCCAAGTTTGGATGTTCTCTAGAGTAACTCATCACCGACTCTGAAAAAGTGAGGCTTCACTATTATGTCCCGAGGAGGGCTATCCGGCCACAAAGGGACCAAAGCCCTGTGTATACAATCAATTTCCAGATGAATGTCATCAATTGTCGGTATTGCACAATGGAGCAGAGAACGGACAATAGACGAAATATCCTTGACCGTTTCAGGCAATCCTCTGATTTGAAAATTGCATCGCCGGGCACGATTCTCAAGATCATCTATTTTATTGTATGCCTCATCCAGACAGTCTTGTAAGTTGGCAATCATGCTAGAATTTTGGGTCACTCTGTGAACTGTATCATCAACTTTAGATTCAATCTTTTTGAGACGATTCCCCAATTCCCGAAAATCTTGTTTTAAGTCAGTGGCCAATTTAATGGTTGCTTTGTCCAATTTCCACTGTAACAAATCAGCATAACGTGCCATGAGTACGGAATCCCCAGAATAGTGCTGGGGAGCAGGAAGAAGGGCAGAAGAAGCCACTGAGCCATCGTGGGTGGAATCCTGGCTACCAGTTTTACTAAAATCCACCATTAATGTATCCAGCTGGGAGGAAGCCTGGGAATCACGGCCTGTTGATAGGCCTGCAGCCTGTGAGGGAGACCCAGAAGAACTAGGGAGGGAGCCATAGATACAGGGGGGTCACTCACGTGCTCCACGGATCTTGAGGGATGTCCAGCCTGGCGATCAGAAGCAGAAGAGGGAGGCACTGTCCACTGTCGCAGCTGCAGCCGAGGAGGCCCTGGAGCCAGCACCAGGTGCCATCTTGTTTCCCTTGCCCACCCCCTTCACCACAGTGTGGGATTCACCCACTGACGTGTGCCAGGACTGCAGGCAAGCGGTGGCCGCCAATATCCCCCCTGGAATGCCAGGATCGTGCGGAGCAGTCAGGGAGTCATCCCCTCCGGGTGCCCTCACATGCGCTCTCCTAAACTTTCTATTTTTGAGCATAATAAAGCAATATTATTTAAGCCCCTCTGTGCTTTGATAAAGCAATTCAATGTTTAAAAAATAAATCCTAAAAATCCACCAGTGAAGTGAACCAAAATAATCACCAGCTGCTGTACTAAAATACTCTATAAACATTAAAATATATGAAGATACCACAAAGTGAGCCGCTCATAAAATAAAATACATTTTCCCCAGTAGTAAAAAAATAGTGCAATGAATATATGTCAGTCAGGCAAAATATATATTTAAAAATCACATACATGAACTAAAAATGTTATGACAGTCTTAAACAAAATATATGCATAAAAAAGCCATGTGAAATGAAATATAAACTGCGTAAGACACGTTTGAAGAGTCCACCAGAAGAATAGAGAAAAATGGCTAAAAAAGTCTAAAAACTCCTTCTAGTTCACACCAAGTGCTTTCTCGAAACATTTCAGTAAAACGTCTTCACTTTAATCTAAAGTGTTCCCTTCACTTTCGAACAGCCATTCACCAAACATGAATGCCTGTCTAATTACAAAAAGCCAAACACAGCATGGATAATCTAGGATTGAGGTGAAACACAGCCCAATCAGCACACTGAGCGGTAATCCTCCACTTGTCTGTGCATAAAATCACTCCAGAGCCTAGGGCAAATGGATGAATTGTAACCACAGGCCCCAGGAAAGAAAATGCCTCAATGGTGTAGTACAGTAATCAAGTACAGGTAATTATTTTTTAAAAATTACACTCACAGATTACAGTAGTCTGAATGCATAAATACAATTAAAGTGGTTGTAAACCTTTATACATACAGTACCCAGTGAAGTGATTGTCCTCAGGTGACACACAAAGATGAAACAAATCCTCCTACATAAGTTGTACCTGTCTATCTGCTGTCTTCTCTTCTCTACATCAGGTCAAAGTCCAGAATGTGTAAAGCTTGTCTAAGCTTCCAGAAAACATGGGGCAGAGAGCTGAAATTACATACTGCAGAGCTCAGTGAGGACAGCTCTGAGAGCTGATTGGAAGGAAGGAAGGGACACACCCCCTTCACAAAGCACACAGGAACAGAGCTGAGGTTGGTCACAGGCTGTGTGCTGGAGATCACTCCCCTGTCACTTTATTTCTCATGGTGTCAGGAAAACTTGTCAGAAGTGATTCATGCAGATAGCAGAGGAATGAGGCAGCAGACAAAAATGACACTTAGTGCTCTGGATTGAGAAGAGTACACACTATAGAGGGATATGCATTGCTCATATTTCATGTCTGAGATTTACAATCATTTTAAGTAGCAGTAACTGTGGATGGAAACAATGCTAGCTGTAAGCTATAGGATCTGCCAGCCACTCAACTCCAAGCCGCTCACCAGTCACAGGAGTCGCACACTTGTCTGCCCAGAACACCCGACTCTGCGACCATCATGTTTCATCACACAGGACTTTGTCAAGGGGATGTCAGACTATGCTATCACCAGCCATGCTTATGAACATTTATTCATTTCACACAGTGTACTAGTACTGTACAGCCGCAGCCAAACGTTTTGAGAATTACACAAATATTTGTTTTCATAAAGTGTTTTTAGATCTTTTCATTAGATGTTGCTACGGTATTCTGAAATATAACTATAAGCATTTCATAAGTGTCAAAGGCTTTTATTGACAATTACATTACATTTATGCACAGAGTCAATATTTGCAGCATTGACCCTTTTTTTCAAGACCTCTGCAATTCGCCCCAACATGCTGTCAATCAACTTCTGGGCCACATCCTGACTTCTCTGCCAATCATCAGAAAGGCAGTGTGTGAGTGTGGAGGAAGGTAGCTTGTGCGCACTGAGCGATCAGTTGCTCTGCACTGAGCTTTTAAACCCCAGCTCAGGACCCAAGGTGATCAATTCGGACCAGAGGAGGGAAGTCTTAGACCAGACCTGCATACCTACAACCCAGGGGAGGGACCTCCAGAGGGACATCATTATTACCTCTTACCAGGCTGTACCTTCACGAGACCTCCGGCCGTTAGGATTTCTATATGAGCATTAGGATTGCGCTTCCAGTGAGTGGGCAATCTTTCCGTTATTTTCACCGGACATCTGATTGGAGTTCATACTGGGATAACAGAGCTGTCACATTATCATCCATTTTTGGACTCACTTACCAGCACTCTTCACATAACTAGAGGAGCTCACATATATGATTTTATCATACATAACACATGGTTTTTAATTTTGTGTTCTATAAGTTTATTAGTACATCATTTGTTTTAGCGCTGCACTATTTTATCCATTCACATCCTGACTGATGGTAGCCCATTCTTGCATAATCAAAGCTTGGAGTTTGTCAGAATTTGTGGAGTTTTTTTTTTTTTGTTCATCCACCTCTTGAGGATTGACCACAGGTTCTCAGTGGGATTAAGGGCTTGGGAGTTTCCTGGCCATGGACCCAAAATTTCACTGTTTTGTTCCCCAAGTCACTTAATTATTACTTTTGTCTCATGGCAAGGTGCTCCATCATGCTGGAAAAGGTATTGTTCATCACCGAACTGTTCTTGGATGGTTGGGAGAAGTTGCTCTCGGAGAATGTTTTTGTACCATTCTTTATTCATGTGTGTGTTAGGTGTTTTGTCTTAGGCAAAATTGTGAGTGACCCTACTGTCTTGGCTGAGTAGCAACCCCACACATGAATGGTCTCAGGATGCTTTACTGTTGGCATGACAAGGACTGAAGGTAGTGCTCACCTTTTCTTCTCTGTACAAGATTTTTCCTTATACCCCAAAGACTCGGAAAGGGGATTCATCAGAGAAAATTACTTTACCCCAGTCCTAAGCAGTCCAATCCCTGTACCTTTTGCAAAATATCAATCTGTCACTGATGTTTTTCCTGGGGAGGAGTGGCTTCTTTGCTGCTCTTCTTGACACCAGGACATCCTCCAAAAGTATTTGCCTTACTTTGCATGCAAATGTACTCACACCTGCCTGCTGTCATTCCTGAGCAAGCTCTGCACTGGTGGTGCCCCGATCCCACAGCTGAATCAGCTTTAGAAGATGGTCCTGGCTCTTGTTGGACTTTCTTGGGGGCCCTGAAGTCTTCTTCACAACAACTGAACCTCTCTCCTTAAAGTTCTTGATGATCCGATAAATGGTTGATTTAGGTACAATCTTAGTATCAGCAATATCCTTGCCTGTGAATTAATGGTGACTGCACAAGAAGAATAATGATTTTAAGCGCCACCCTCCTTTTTAAAGTCTGTTATTCTAACTCAATCAGCATGAAAGAGTGATCTCAAGCCTTGTCCTCATCAACACTGATACCTCTGTTAACGAGAGAATCACTGACATGATGTCAGCTGGTCCTTTTGTGGCATTGCTGAAATGCAGTGGAAATGTTTTTTTGGGGGCATTCAGTTTATTTTCATGGCAAAGAGGGACTTTGCAATTAATTGTAATTCGTCTGATCACTCTTCATAACATTCTGGAGTATATGCAAATTGCCATACTAAAAACTGAGGCAGTAGACTTTGTGAAAATTAATATTTGTATCATTCTAAAAACTTTTGACCATGGCTGTATTTTTAGAGATTTACTTTGTGGTATCTTCATATATTTTAATAATATAGAAATTACTAAAATATACACAAAACACTGCTCATACCTATAAATTGGTCCTGAACTTTCCTGCACATTGAAAACAGTTTTCAATGATATGTATTGTAACAATAAGTATCTCTTTTTTCACATCTGGTTATTAATGACAGTGTCTGGATCTCTCCAGTTAAGCATAGAAAACCTGTATGATTTACATGTAAAACAAAGGACGTTCATGTACTGATTGAATTTTGCATCTGATTAAACTTGCTTGAAATGGTGCTAACTACTATGGATCTTTAATAGCAATTCTCTATAATTGTGTTTAATGACACCTAATGTCTGCCATTATTTATGTAAATGATTCCTCCTAACTAAGCAATTTATAACACTTGATTGACATAAAAAATTAAATCTCTCTGCTCGTCATTCAGCAACGTGATCTGTATATATAGAGGATGGTGTCCATGTCTCCTTATGTATCTTACTGTACCCTCATCCAGCAAAACAGAATACAAAAAATAAACACAATATACATTATTTAAAGGGGATAGCCAGGAAAACAGGGAGATGTGTATATAGTAAAATGGCAGGGCTGATTTACTGAAAGAGCTGAGAATATTTACACAATAGGAAACATTTTCAAAGTAGCAGTAGCAGCCACCATACTTTTTATGACAAAACCAGTTTAGCACAGCACAGAAATTAATGTACCTAATAATAAATCCATCCAAATGTAGCACCCACTGGATATAACTAGGTAGGCTTTATAGTTTTTTTTAGACAGAGGCTAGGTAGCAGCCTGGGAGTAAGGCAGTGAGTTCATTTCAGGACAGGCTGGGAGGCTCTATGGGTCAGGTTTCTGGAGCCCTCCCACCCTTCTAGAGACTTGGAGAACTTTCTGGAAGAGAGTCAGAGGAGGTGAGGAGGCCCAGATCTGCATGTTTTTGGGACCTTGGCCAATCCCCTGGCAGGAGACCAGGCATGGTGACTAAGGACAGTCCTTGGGTGTGGCAGAGCCTGGGTAGTAAGGAGAAATGTCGGGTGGAAGATGGACTGAGAGGAAGGCTGAATTGTAGAGCCTGGGTGGGGGCCCCAGGGTGGGGAGCCTACCCACAGGCAGGTTGCTGTAAAGGGGGACCTCCAATGCTCCATCGTACCCGGGAAGGACTACCTGTGCAGCAGGGAAGGAGCCAGCCCAGCATAAGGCCTGAAGGCAACCACTAACTCACCGAGCTATCAGGTTGGACAATGTGAGTACTCCTATACCCCTTGGGCCAGATAAAGGGAAAAGGTGGTCAGGTGCAAGACCCAACTAATTCTGATCCGGGACTGCTTAATTGCTAGCTCTTGGAATCCCTTGCCCAGGGATACCCCCAGTGCAGCTGGGTGAAGAGGTGGATTCATCCGGGGTCTTAGGAGGTACATCAAGGGGACTTCAGTGCGTCTTAAAGAGAGTGAGGTGAGTACCCCAAACCATCAAACAATATTTTTGCAAACCTAAAGTGATTTTAGGCCCTCAGTTTCTTTAAGCACTTTCAGCAGCTGATTTAACCAGTTCCCACTTGGCCTATAGTAAAATGACAGCCGGGCAGCAGTGCTCCCGTTCTGGGTGGATGTCGTATGACCTCCTCCCAGATTTGCCACTTGTGTGAGTCTCCAGGGACATACAGCATGGCGATCTGTGGTGAGCTATGTTCCCTGAACACTGCGCATAAATGATCAGGGTAAAGAGCCAACAACAGCGGCTCTTTGTCCAATCAGAGCCGATCACAGAAATGTAAACTCAGACTAGTAACTTGTTGTTACCAGCTTCCCCTTCATACACTGATCTGGTGTGAGGAGAAGGACAATCTAGGACAGTGAGTTACCGATTATCCCTGCCTTCTGCCTGAACCATTACTGGCTGCCTCCTACCTGTACTAACCCTGGACTGCCCATGGACCATGTTCCTACCTTCCTGCTGTACCAATACTTTGGCTGTGCTGACCATATCTCTGTCTGCTGCCTGTACTAAACCTGAACTTTTTATGGACCATGTTCCTGCCTGCTGCCTGTATCAATAGTTTGACTGTGCTGATCATATATCTGTCTGCTCTCTGTACTGACCCTGGACTGTTTATGGACCATGTTCCTGACTGCTGCCTGGATGTCAGCCTGCTTCCTGTACTGACCCTGGCCTGTTCATGGACAATATTCCTGCCTGTTATCTGGACAGTTCCTTTGGCTGTTGCTGACCATGTCTCTGCCTGCTGCTTGGACCAATGCTCTCCTCTGCAGACAACTGCACTACTAAAACCACAGGTAATCTTTTGTTTATCTTTTGTTCAGCCTCCTGTACTTGCTGGCCTGTGAACATAGCATTGTGCTATGGGGGCAGCCACGTACCAGTAAGTTAGGTTTGCTTGGCTTTTAGGAACAGGAACTGCTGAAGGTGAAGCTACACTATGCTATACAAATAGAGTGGGTGGAGAACCAAGTGTAAAAATTATACTGCCACATTCCCCATAATTACAATTAAATGATAAAATGGAAGCATCTCATCGTACCACAAGTGAAATAAATAAATATATATATATATATCCTATCCCCAAAATAGGGTATGTATATCACAGAAAGGGGAAAACATGGAAACATTATCAATGTGCAAGAGAAAGAGCATACATTAAAAAAAGGGGGGGTTGGACACAACCCCCTACTGGCTAGGTATTGGTAATAAGTATTGGTCCGTCTAGATATCTGTCAGATGGATACGGATGTATAAATCAATTGGATATATTACACTAATCCTTAAAAATGGGCCTATGATTGAAAAACATATGAATAAAAAGTAGTACCAGTTGCCATATATACATAGCTCTTAACATCTGGAAAACCATTAAACAAAAAATAACTCCAAAAATGGAGAGCATACCTCACTAGTACCATCTTCCTGTAAGCTCACCCCGATACCAGATCAAATATGAATGGATTTATCATATCGAGCAAAACAGTGTCATGCCAGATCTGGGCAATCTCCTGAGTATAACATTCATTATTGGGTATAATGGTAAAAATGTCCAGGCTATCACAAAAGCTTCTATATATCTCTACCCTATGGGCTATTGCCCTTCACTGGAAGTCATCGACTGTTCCTTTGGCCTCTGTTTTGCGGAGAGTCAACATTGTTATGCTCATGGAGCGTATACATTATACATTGCTGGATAGGATGCACTTATTCAACAGAAAAAGGGATGGCTGGAAAACACATTGGCATCTATTGTTTGATTGATGGTCTATCATGGATTGAAGTGCTTTGAGTCTTTGTAAACAGTTTGGTTGTTCTATATTTCTTTCTGACTGCCTCATTTCATGTACTTGCATTTATATTTCTATGATTGTATTTTATAATACTGTTCATTACCTATGTGCCTTTTTCTTGGTGTGTATTGTACCTCAAGAGGTTGCACTGTTTTTGTTGCCTATCTCTTGATAGAAACGTTTGTAAACAAAATAAAAGCTTCTATATACTATAAAAGAAAAAAAACAAATGGGAAGAAACACTATAGCAACCATTAGAAGTATATACAAAGCCCAGCCCAATCATTGTAAAGGGACATATCCATAAGGCAATATAAATACCTAACTTTGTACAACCAGATACGTAAGGTATCTAAATATATATATATATATATATATATATATATATAAATAATTAAGCTCAAAGGAAATCAAATCCAAAATGTTTCTTTTCAAGGAATAATACACTGTGCTGTATTCACTGACCACTATCACAGAGGCAACCATTACAGTACATTATTCAAGATAGTGTTGGTTGTATTTTGTGTTATGCAGGTTGTAAATTTGGGTACATAATCAGTCCAGACAATGAAAAGGCCTTACACATGTGGCAACCACATACTAGGGGAGTAGCAGAATGTGATTTGGGATGTAATTCTAAGTATGTCAATGCTGTTTGTTAGAAATATCTTAAAGATTGCCAATTTTGTGTTAAAAAAATATTTTTTCATTTTCTTTCCACCTTTTCCAAAAACCTGTGGCAAAAAAATGACATGTTCAAAAGACTCATTTTGGAAAATACATTAGGGTGTTTATTTTCCAAGATGTGGTCATTTTGTGGGTGTTTTCACTGTCCTGGTGCTCCAGGGCCTCCAAAACTGTGGTAGGTATTCAGGATATTAAATGTGTAATTTATGCCCCTAGAACACCTGAAGGTGCTCCTTGGATGTTTGGCCCCTCTATGTGGTTAGGCTGTGAAAAAGTCTCACACATGTGGAATCATCATACTCAGAAGGAGTAGCAGAATGTATTTTGGGGTGTAATTTTTGGCATGTTCATGCTATGTGTTAGAAATATCTTATAAATTGATACCTTTGTTTTAAAAAAATACTTTCTAATTTTCTTTCCACATTTTCCAAAAACTTGTGGAAAAAATGTCATGTTCAAAAGATTCATTATGCCTCATAGAAAATATATTGGGGTGTTTGCTTCCCAGAATGTGGTCATTTTGTGAGTGTTTCCAATGACCTGGTGATCCAGGGCTTTCAAAAATGTGATAGGTTATCAGGAAATTAGATTTGTAATTTAGGCCTCTAGAACACCTGAGGGTGCTAAACAGAGAAAATTGGAGGTTTTGATGCGGTACAATATCACATATGATAGTTCCAAATAGCATATATATATATACGGTGTGATAACTCCCAATATGTTTCACCTATCAGGGGACAAAGTCTATCACACTGTGAAGGAACTTAGAAAAAGATAATAAATACCTCATAGCACATATATTTTGTTACAAAACAATCTGTTTGGGTTTCTGATTTCTTTTTTCATTCCTTCTACAACCTATAGATTGACTGTTTATATAAAATGACATCGTATGTGTGAATCCTCTTATCCAGTGGGGTTCAGTGTTGGTGGGGTTTGTTTTTCCAGCAGATAATAATCAGGTATTTGATGATTTTAGTTAGTTAAACCTCCTAACCCCTTTACAATGGGATGGTGTAAATAAGGATGGTGTTAATGAGGTTCTCTTTAATGATATACATGAGAAATATGCGTCGTGGTGGTTTTGACCTTTTGTAGGTGTTGCTGGACTTCTGTAGCTATATATTCAATATTTATTTCTCTAAACAGGTTCCTGCCTGTGTGCTCTTCCATATACTGCCCTTTGTCTAGGTGCATGGGGGATTCTTAGATTTACCTGGCTTTAACCGAATACAACCACTCTTTTGTTTCCAATTGGCCTTCTTTTGTCTATGTGACATTGGTAAGATGCCATTTAAGAATTCCTCAATGATTTTTGCGTTATCTTTTATTTGTTTGAAAGTTTTAAATATTAAAAATTATTTTGTTTGGTAGAATTATATGTTTAAAGCAGTATTTGTTATTATTATACATTGTTTTGTAACAAAATACACTCCCCGGCCTCTTTATTAGGTACAACTTGCTAGTACCAGGTTGGACACTATTATGCTTTCAGAACTGACTTACAGTAATTCTTTGTGGCATTGATTCAAAGTGTTTAAAACATTCCTCAGAGTTTTTGGTCCATATTGACATGAATTACTGTTGCCTTTCTATAATCTTGAACCAGTCTGCCCATTCTCTTCTGACCTCTGACATCAACAAGGCATTTTCATCCACACAACTACCTCTCACTGAATATTTTCTCTTTGTTGGACCAATCTCTGTAAACCCTAGAGATGGTTGTGCATGAAAATCCCAGTAGATCAGTAGTTTTTTAAATAATCAGACCAGCCCATCTGGCACCAACAACTTTGTCAAGTTCAAAGTCACTTAAATCCCCTTTCGTCCTCATTCAGATGCTCAATTTGAACTACAGCAAGTCATCTTCACCAGGTCTAGATGCCTAAATTCATTGAGTTGCTGCCATGTGATTGGCTGATTAGCAATTTTTGTTATCAAGCAATTGAACAGGTGTACCAAAGAAAGTGGCTGGTAGTGTATATGTGTTATAAGGTATTGATTAAATGTTTCCTAGTTCCTTCACAGTGTGATAGACTTTATCCACAGCCCAACAGTGTTTACATTGCTCAGCATTGTGGTGGCTCTATAACAAGTCCCAATGTGCCCAGTCATATAGAATAATGACCATCCACATCATCAGGTCTACATCTGAGGTCTATAGCAATATTACACAATTTAGAAAGCAGGAGGGATCTTTTCAAAAACATATATTTACCCTAATTACATGAGAGAAATAATGCTAGGAAAGTGTAGTAACTTAGCAACCGACCAGATTTCAGTTTACTGTAGCCACCTCTTCCTCTGATCCTTGAATCTCCATGACGTTTTCATTGATGTTTTCATTCCCATTGGGGAGATTTCCCTTTACTTCACGTCCAAGTAATGGGATCAGAGAAACAGAAATTGGTGGGAAATCTCTCTAATTAGGACACAGACAGCAACAGAAACACTTTTTTTGCAGAGCGGAGAAGGGTTACAAAATCCATTTTTATTGCTGAATGTGCCTTCCTATGAAGATAGCACCCATTCACCTAGATTCTTTGCATAATTTCATAGGGCCAAAAAAAATTAGAGAAAATCTCCTATGATGTCACAAACAGCAAGAAAAGCTCTATTGATTTGTAAGTGATATCTTGTGATCCCTGCTCTATACAAAAACATATATAAGATGGAAGGATGTAAGTAAGACTGTAAGGATTTTCTTTTTATGTAGATGGAATTAATAAGCTCTTTTCCTTGTGCTTTAATTATTTATTTCATCCCCTTACAACTGTACTACAATCATTTGAAAAAAAATTTAAATAAATACAATGCCATGTGTTTATCACTTTTTGTACAAATAGTATTCCATTTTTATACATTTATGGATATGAAATACTACAGAACAAAATTAAAATTGTGTAGCACCCTTCTACATAGCTCGGGGGAGCTAGATCCTAATTGTTAAGCAGAGGCTGCGTAGTAGCCTAGTGCAACAGTCAGAGGGAGGTCAAACTGTAGTCAGGGCTGAGAGGCTCTGCAGACCAGCCCCTCTGGAATTTTCCCCTGCTCTAGAGCTTTGGAAAATGTCTAGAAGCAGTGGGCCGATATGAGGTGTGGCTGGTTTGTACTTTTATGGGATCTTGGCCAATCCCCAACAGGAGGCTTGCCAAGGGGCCAGGACAACATTTAAGAGTAGCTGAGCCTTCTAAGCAGGAGGAGAGTGTGGGTGGAAGAGGCAGAGAAGGATGTGAATCAAACATTTAGAATCGGCAACAAGGTAAAAATGAACTGTAGAGACTTTATTTGAATGTAGAGTAAAAAGCGTTCCAGAAGACAAGCAACACTAACACATTTCAGTCAAACAAGACCTTACTAATAGCTAGTTACTTGTAGTGCAGCACATCATTATATAGTGGTCTAGTACTCCATTAAGGGCCAATCATGGAAGATAGCCATCATCTGTTACATCCAATACAAAAGGAAGAGTGATCACCACTAACTGATGCATATGCTTAGTCATTCAGACCTACATATCTGACACAATATATACAAAAATAAACCAAAAGAAAAACAATATAAAATAGCAACCATAAATATAGATGTGAATATGCCACTTAATCAAAACTTATAATAAACATTAATAAACTTTCATTAAAAATAATGGCAACGACAGGAGGAAAGATAATACACAGGACAATGAATACCAACCTGGATGCATGTCCAAAGCCCATCTAAGGTTTAACCCATGAGTTGATCTAGTTTATAACCTGTGTATCCATCATGCCTCTTTCTGCATTAAAATACATTGCTTATCACCCCCTCGAGGGAGGGTTGTAACTCTATCAATGTCACAAAATCTAAACGAAGTAGTGTCTCCAGCATGAAAATCTCTAAAGTGTCTGGATACACTAGAAATCTGTTTTCCTTGAAAATTACTTGAATCACAAAAGTGTTCTCCAATACATATTCTCTACACTACATAAGTGGTGTTGCAATTTACATAATTTAAGATTTTAAAGCTCTCTCCTGTAGTTAAAGAGTCAAACGTTTTAGTGCACAGGTTCATCGACAATATTTGCACATCTTATACCCACAAGCATGTGAACCTGTGCATGGCAACCAAGTGGATGTAGTATTCTTGGAGGTAAAAAGACTAGGGAAAGTAATCAGCCTAACGTGGGTGCTCTTTGGCAAGAGAATCTGAAGCCTTGTTTTAACACTAGATCTACATATAAGATCGGAAGATTCTTTTTAATAACATCTGTTATTTGTTTATATTCTTGAGAAAAAGTTGTAACAAAAGTAACTTTGTTACATTCTAATCTTCTGTCCCTACTGTTAGATCTATGATGTCTATAGTTACCTTAAAGGTTATCACGATCTCTTGCCTCTGCAATATGCCTGCCCCTTTCAATGCTCCAAAATGGAAAACCTCTTTCCTGTAGCCTAGTTTGTATGGTACAACATTCCTTTCTGAACATTTCCTCTGTAGAACAATTTCTCCGGACTCTAATAAAATCTCCTACCGGTATTGCTTTAATAGTATGCAAAGGATGACAACTTCTGGCTTGTAAAGTCATATTACCTGCACAGAATTTACAAAAAGTTGTGGAAACTATCTCACCTGTCTTCAGGTTACTAGTCAAAGTGATGTCCAAAAAAATCAATAGTTTTTATATTACGATTATAGGTGAACTGAAGATTTAAAGTATTGTTATTCAGAAAATTAACAAAATAATCACGAGATAGACCATCCCCTCGCCAAATAATGAATAGGTCATCAATATAGCGACTAAACCAGTGAAGCTGTGTACTGTATGGGTGAAACTGGGAGAAGACAAAATGCTCCTCCCACCAGCCCATATAGAGATTTGCCAAAGATGGTAAAAATTTGGCTCCCATCGATGCTCCACAAGATTGTAGATAATAAATACCATTAAAAAATTAAGCGTCAATAAATATTCTAAGCATTGAAGCAAATACTCTTGAAGTTCTATTGTACAACAGCTATATTTGGTTAGATGAAATTTGACTGCTTGTAATGCTAAATGATGGGGAATGCTAGCATATAATGCCTTGACATCTAATTTCACCCAACAACGATCAGAGGTCCAATGAACCTTCTGAATCTGTGAAAGTACTGTACCTGTATCCTTAATATACCCTGGTAGTCGTAGGACTAATGGTTGAAGGTGTTGATCAACCCATTCCCCCAATGCTTCCAAGAGATCCAATGCAACTATAGGACGACCTCACATGGGTTTATCTTTTTTATGTATTTTTGACAGAAAATGAAATATAGGCATTATTGGATTCTGCTTTAAGAAATATTTGTCTGTTTTCAGACTTATAGATCCCATATTGGTTCTCCTATTGACTAGATCTTGCAGGATAGGCTTGAAGGGTTTAGTTGCATCTGACAAAAGGAGGCAGTAAGTAGATCAATTACCAAGTTGTCTGAGTGCTTCAGTAGAATGTCAACTCCACAGATAACTACATTTTCAGACTCTTTCAATGCTCCAATGCTAACTTTTCTTGTGATGTAATATTCGGATGACTCAATATCTTATTCTTTTGACTCTTTAACTACAGGAGAGAGCTTTAAAATCTTACATTATGTAAATTGCAACACTACTTATATAGTGTACCTTATTTACTGTACGAGTTGTCGTTTACAATAATTTGGCTGTACAATACATCCTCTGAGAATACGTATTGGAGAACACTTTTGTGATTCAAGTAATTTTCAAGCAAAACATATTTCTAGTGTATCCAGACACTTTAGAGATTTCCATGCTGGAGACACTACATCATTTAGATTTTGTGGCATTGGTAAAGTTACAACCCTCCCTCGAGGGTGTGATAAGCAATGTATATTAGTACAGAAAGAGTCACAATGGATACACAGGTTACAAACTAGATCACCTCATGGGTTAAACTTTAGATGGGATTTGGACATGCATCTAGTTTGATATTCATTGTCTTGTGTATTATCTTTCCTCCTATCATTGCCATTATTTCTAATGAAACTTTTTTAGCGTTTATTATAAGTTTTGATTAAGTGGCATACTGTATTCACATCTATATTCATGCATCAGTTAGTGCTGATCACTCTTCCTTTTGTACTGGATGTAACAGATGATGGCTATCTTCCATGATTGGCTGTTTATGGAGTATTAGACCACTATATAATGATGTGCTGCACTACAAGTAACTAACTATGAGTAAGGTCTTGTTTGACTGAAACATGTTAGTGTTGCTTGTCGTCTGGAACGCTTTTTACTCTACATTCAAATAAAGTCTTCACAGTTCATTCTCACTTTGTTGCCGGTCCTATATAATTGATTCATTGGTTCAGTGGATGGATACAGCAGGAGTCGCACGGTGAGATATGTACTCCTTTTGGAATATGTTATGAAGGTTGTAGCACCTATCATTTCCATGTGTGACTTGAGAGAAGGATGTGAGGCTGGATGCAGTAGCCTGTGAGGAGGCCCAGATGGAGATGGGCTCACCTGCAGGTGGAGGGCCTTGGAGGGTGGAAAGCTTAGAACTTCACCGGGCCCCTGAGAGAGGACTACCTGTGTGGCAGGGAAGGAGCGGCCCAGCTAAAAGGCCTGGCAGCAGCCACCGACCCACCGGCAAGTGAGTAGACCTACAACCCCTGGGCCACATAGGGGAAGGAGCACTCTGGTAGGAAACTGGATTAGCTGATACCCAGGACTGTTTCATTATTTAAAGGGACAGGCACTGGATCCCCTGCCCAGGGATTCACTGAGAGCTGCTGGATTAAGCAGAATATGGGGTCTGGGTTGGTACATCAGGAGAGGCTGGCTAGCTCTCCAGAAGAGGATTTTTTGTTGTAAAGTCTTGTAAATAGTTTCAGGAAGTTTGTCCTCAGTTCCAGTTCCATTGGGCAACCCATACATCAGTTACTCCATCCAAGTTTATAATCCCATAATAAAACATCAAAAGAAGCTCAAGGACTGGTAAATGTCCCCTGGATGCAAATCTGAATGGAAAATGCATTTGCCTGCCTATGCAAGTCTAACCACAACTGAGGGATGACACTAATACCTGCTGGACACCATAGTATTTACTCCTTATTGTGGTTTGCATTATGTGTCCCATTCATTAAATGTAGACCATGTTGGCCCACAGAATAGACCAGTCAGATACTTTGTCAGGTTACATGACCGGGTCCTTTTCCATTCCTTTCAGTGATGTTCTGCTCTGTAGAGTGGTGATTTTTTTTTTGTTTAAGGATATGCTGCTGAATTATTAAAGTGGTATTAAACCCAAAACCAAAAATGTAATATACAGTCATGGCCGAAATTGTTGGCACCCTTGATATTTTTCCTGAAAATCAAGTATTTCACACAAAAAAGGTATTGCATTAACACATGTTTTGCTATACACATGTTTATTCCCTTTGTATGTATTGGAACAAATATAAAACAGAGGCAGAAAAGCAAATATGACATAATGTCACACAAAACCCCAAAAATGGGCTGGACAAAAGTATTGGCACCCTTAACTTAATATTTGGTTGCACACCCTTTGGAAAACATAACTGAAATCAGTCGCTTCCTATAACCATCAATAAGCTTCTGACACCTCTCACCCGGAATTTTGGACCACTCTTCCTTTGCAAACAGCTCCAGGTCTCTCTTATTGGAAGGACACCTTTTCCCAACAGCAATTTTAAGATCTCTCCACAGGTGTTCAATGGGATTTAGATCTGGGCTCATTGCTGGCCACTTCAGAACTCTCCAGCGCTTCTTTGCCATCCATTTCTGAGTGCTTTTTGACGTATGTTTGGGGTCATTGTCCTGCTGGAAGACCCAGGATCTTGGACGCAAACCCAGCTTTCTGACACTGGGCCCTACAGTGCGACCCAAAATCCTTTGGTAATCCTCAGATTTCATGATGCCTTGCACACAGTCAAGGCACCCAGTGCCAGAGGCAGCAAAACAACCCCAAAACATCATTGAACCTCCACCATATTTTACCGTAGGTACTGTGTTTTGTTCTTTGTAGGCCTCATTCCGTTTTCGGTAAACAGTAGAATGATGTGCTTTACCGAAAAGCTCTATCTTGGTCTCATCTGTCCACAAGACGTTTTCCCAGAAGGCTTTTGGCTTACTCAAGTACATTTTGGCAAACTGTAGTCTTGCTTTTTTATGTCTCTGTGTCAGCAGTGGGGTCCTCCTGGGTCTCCTGCCATAGCGTTTCATTTCATTTAAATGTCGACGGATAGTTCGCGCTGACACTGATGCTCCCTGAGCCTGCAGGACAGCTTGAATGTCTTTGGAACATGTTTGGGGCTGCTTATCCACCATCCGGACTATTCTGCGTTGCAATCTTTCATCAATTTTCCTCATCCGTCCACGACCAGGGAGATTAGCTACAGTGCCATGGGTTGCAAACTTCTTGATAATGTTGCGCACTGTGGACAAAGGCAAATCTAGTTCTCTGGAGATGGACTTGTAACCTTGAGATTGTTGATATTTTGCCACAATTTTGGTTCTCAGGTCCTCAGACAGTTCTCGTCTCCTCTTTCTGTTGTCCATGCTTAGTGTGGCACAGACAGACACACAATGCAAAGGTTAAGTGAACGTCTCTCCTTTTTATCTGCTTTCAGGTGTGATTTCTATATTGCCCACACCTGTTACTTGCCCCAGGTGAGTTTACAGGAGCATCACATGCTTGTAACATTCTTATTTATCCGCAGTTGTGAAAGGGTGCCAATACTTTTGTCCAGCCCATTTTTGGAGGTTTGTGTGACATTATGTCGAATTTGCTTTCTTTCCTCCCTTTTTTTGTTTTGTCCCAATACACACAAAGGGAATAAACATGTGTATAGCAAAACATGTGTTAATGCAATACGTTTCGTGAGAAATACATGATTTCCTGGAGAAATATCAAGGGTGCCAACAATTTCGGCCATGACTGTATATCACAGCTTACCAACACTTAGATGTGGTATTTGCATTAGTTTTCTTTTTTTAAGCTTTTTTCCTCTGTTTTCACCTGGTGATCTAGCTAGTAACACACCTCCTGTATTAGAATGCCCCCACTCTGGATGAAGGAGCACAGAGGCAGTTTTGGACAGCAGCATTGTCAGTCTGGGGAGAGGGGAGTGTTAGATGTACCCACAGATTTAGATACTCTAAAAAATTTAAACCAAACTCTAGCTTGTACTGCAGCTACACAAGCAGTTACATCAACAGTTTATTTTTCCTTTTGGGATAAAGGTTTTACATGAATTAACAAAAGCTGATCATTGTCACCCTGATGAAGTCACGTGACTAGCGTGATTTAACACGTTGGTAACTGGGGAGGAGCTTCCGGTGCGCGGTGACGTCATTTCCGGCGTGGGCGCATCTTGGTGCACCATTACTACCCATGCAAGTACACCCATATTATGAGGTGAAAAGCGAATACTGAACATTGTACATATGAGTGGGCATTTTTTTATTTTGGTATTGTTGCTTAAAATAAACAATTTTACACTATGGAGGATCTTTATGCTTTATTATTATAAGCCTATTTGGAGAGTGAGTGGTACTACTGATACCAGTGGCTGGAGGAGACCTTAAGGAGAGGAGTGAGTGCCACTATTGATGATTTCAAGTGAAGGGATTGACCTGTGACGATTAATACCTGTGAGGATCATGGTGTGATCCTAAAAGCGAGCTGGCCCGTGTGGTCACTGTAAGGAGGTGAGGGGGCATTTTGGCCACTTGAGGATTTGCACCTGTGTTGTGACCACGTTTACACATTATCACTTGCATGATTTTGAAGTTGGAGCACGATCTTATGTTTGCAGTATTTGGACTTTTTGCAATATTATATATTTGTGTGTTCATGATTAATTCAATTTTTGTTCAATGTGGACTTTTATTTATGTGGTTAAGTGTGTGACACTGATCACTTATATATAGTATTTTATCCCTATCAAGGGATTCACATATTTATTTGCACCATTGGATTTATGAGTCTGTGATCCCTCAAGTGTTCATTAGAGGGACTGTGGAGATTTATATTCACGTGTATACAGTTTTTGTCACTTTGTCACTAATATTCACTTAAAGATCCATGAAGGATCAAAGCACTTATTAGTTTCTTTATTAAGATTTATTATTATATAGCGCTACACTATATTGCATTTTATTTGATCATTGTAAGTACCCCTGTCATGATAAATGGTTTGTCTTATCCTTTTAACTGCTACATTTACAGGAGAGCTTATGCTGTTGAAAAACAACAGACTTGTTAGTTCACTAGATGAAATGAAAAGAAAGCCTAAAAAAGAAAACTAATGCATCCACTACTTATAAGAAGTGGTAAGCTGCAATATAATACATTATTTGCTTTTATTTTTATTACTGTTTTAATGGAATTCCATGTAAATCCATTTCCAAAAAGTGATAAATACTGTGAACCAAGGCATGTATTTCTTATTTAAACTATTTTACTGGAAGTTTTTTGAGAGAGTAAAATGAATAAAGCACAAGCAAAAAAAATCTAGAAGATCACAAAAAAAATAAAAGTGACATTCTTTCCTATTTTTTAGAAACCTTTCCCTCAAACCTATTTCTCTGGCTAGAGTTGGACTTCAAATATCTCTCACTGTATTTAGCACATACTGTATGTTGATATTTTCAGTTTCTTTGGGAACACTTCATATGTTTCAGTAGTCATGTTTTCCCAAGAGAACTGCCCTCTGCGCTGTGTGAGAAATTCATGTTATCAAAAGGGTATCAGAACACAACTATAATATTGTCACTTTAAATAGAAAGATGCTGTCAGCGTACTACTATGAAAGTGTTCATGTGTCTTAGGCATAATGGAGGAAACCTTTTTGTGATCTAAACAAATATTAGGTACTAGTGACATCTCTGGGGCATTCATGTAAGTGAAATAACGTTTTTTTTCTTCCTGTTCTTTTTCCAGACAACTGGACTACATTGTTTCCTATGTGAGACCTTGCATGAAAACAATCTACCCCCTAATCAAAGTTGAAGCTTAATCTCCTTGTGTTTGCCTTCCTTAATTCCTCCTTTCCCCCTCATCAACATGCTAATGATATTTTTTAATAAAAACATTTTTTTATTTTCATTATACAGTATACCTTATTTTAGACCTAGTGTTGTCATCACTGGGTCTCTGTGATTCTGTGGCAAGACAGGCAGATCGGGGCCAGTGGGAGGGGCCAGAAGGGTGCTTTACATAGCTTCCTGAAAACAAGAGCCTCAGTTTTGAAGCAAGTAGTGGGCTGGCTCTAGAAAGGAGATATGCACTATCAAAATGCCCTCATGGGTGGATGTGGGGAAGCAGTGAGCATTCCTAAAGGCTGCATTTGCATGCAGGCTGCCTTAGCTAATGCCCACTTGTCATGTTGAGGCTCCATGATTGAGAGAATTGACATCCATTGGTGGAAAAGTGGCGGGCTATGGAAACTAAGGCTGGAGAGGAAAGCACTAGATGATTCTGGAAACCTTCCAGAAAAACAATGAGGGAGCTCCCTCTAACTTGCTGTAGTTTCTAATGCACGCTGTGAGAAGCGCACAATGTGAACTAAAATCAAAGTAAAGAATTTCAGTACAGAAGAGGAGACTGTATAACTGTATGACACTGAAGGGAAGGCTGCAGTTTAGCTTTAGAAAACACTTTCTGAAAGGCATAAAAAGAGACTGGAAGAAAATTGTAAAATATTCATACCTTACACCCCAGCATTCATCTAACTTGCCTAAGTGAAGGTGACATTGCTAGGCTTCTAGTGGGATCCTGCAAAAGCTGAGCATCCGAAATCCAGCAAAAATGCACATCTGCAGAGTGTTGGCGTATCTTCTGGGATCCTTAGCTTTCCCATTACCCCATGAAGCTCAGTGAGATCACCAGCACCTACAGAATGCAGTCACAATTAGGGGTATAAGTTGAGTATCACGCTACCTTTTTCAGTTATTTTCTGTGCTTTTAACCTTGTATGTTTTATCCAGGGATTGAGTGACTTCCAGATAAGTAGTAGTTTTTCTAATTAAATACCATTGAATATGCATGGGCTAATATGTGCTGTGGTAATAAATATTGCTATGCATTTTAAGACACACTACTGTACATTTTTAAGGGACCATGTTCAATTGACTTAAAAGGCAAAGAGCATGACAATGCACCGAAAATAACATGTGGGAGTTTCTCCCAACCCGATACACTGGTAGAAACTGGTTTTATTGGAAGCCATCTCAATTTCATATGTAACACCCTCCTAGATAGCTATAGGGAGCTAGAGTAAAATTGTTGAGTCTGAGCAGCAGCCTGTGGAGATACTCAGAGGGAGGCCAAATTTAGGTCAGGGCTGAGAGGCTCTGCAGACCAACTCTCTGGGACTTCCCCCTGCTCTAGATTTTTGGAGATGATTCTAAAAGCAATGGGGGGAGGGAAGTGAGAAATGGCTGATCTGCAATCTCAAAGGAACCTGGCCAATCCCCAACAGGAGACTTGGCATGGGGCCAGGACAGCCATTAAGAGTGACTGAGCCTGCTGAGTAGCAGGACAGTTCGGGTGGAAGATGGAGAAGTGAGAGGCTGGAGAGCAGGAACCTGGGAGGGGGCCCAAATGGGAAGAGCCCACCTACAGGCAGATGAGCTGGAAAGGAGAAAAGCTCATGACCTCATCGGACCTCATGGGGACTATCTATGCAGTAAGGAAGGAGTGGCCCAGCAGAAGGTCTGAGAGCAGCCACCGACCCAGCAGCTCATAGGAGGAGGACTGAGTGAGTAGATCTGAACCCCCTGGACCAGTAAGGGGAAGGAACATTCTAGTGGGAAACTGGATTAGCTGCTACCCAGAACTGTCTTACCCTTAAAGTGACACTTAAAGTGACAGGCACTGGATCCACTGCCCAGGGAATCACTCAGAACAGCTGGATAGAGTAGTATTCGGGGTCTGGGGTGGTACAGAAGGAAATGCTGGCTGGCTCTCTAAAAGAAAGATTTTTGCTGTAAAGACTTGTATATAGTTCCAAGAAGTTTGTCCTTGGTGGCCATTTCACTTGGGCATCCCATACAACCCTTATCCCATCCAAGTTTAAATTCCCCTAATAAAATCCAAAAAAAACAAGCTGAAGGATTTTTTACTACCTCCTGGATGCAAGTCTGAATGGAAAATGCATGTTTTCTGGCTGTTCAGAAGCTATAAGGGGACCCAAATCTCTAAAGACTCCTAAGGGGGTAGTGCTACACATATATTTAGCCTTTACTTCTATAACACAATAAAGAATGAGCCCTAATTGACTAAAGGCTAGTGTGTTAGGAGCATGAGACATGTCTAGTGTGTCTCTCTCTGTAGCCACATCTACTGCCTTTTTCCACACTGTCACCACTCTCTCTTTCCCTGCCTGAGCATTGAAAGTATCTGAACAATGGGCCCTGCACTGTCAGCAATGCCCCTTCACATGTACCGCCAGTGAGAGGATTTATTACTGCTATTTAGCAGCTCAGCGCTGCCTGTTCCACCTCCACTTCCATGATTGGCAGGCAGGACTGTGGCACCTCTTTACACATCACAAGTCCAGAGCTCTGTGTTTCTAATAGTGTTAGCTACTCTAAATTGTCTCCTCTACTGACCCTTGCCTGGATTGATTACAATTGATACACTTCTAAACACCACTTATCCCTACCTTTTTCTGAATGCTGGTATGCTCGGATACAGGTTATGCTACTGATTAGCGGCTGCCCTGACACTTGCCTGCATATGGATCCTGGATACGGATTATTAAACTGATTATTGCCTACCCTGAACCTTCCTTACATAATGGACTTTGCTCTTGCCTGCCCTGACCCCTGCGAGCTTGGTGCCTAGCCAGTCACTAGTCCTAGTGGCTTCTGAACACTTAGAAGCAAAGTAAACCTGGCACTCCGGTGTATACACTGCAATCTGTCTTTATTGTCAGGTAACAGATGACACTCACAAATATCAGTGGATTTCAGCCAAACTGGCCTTAATCATGACTAACATACTCTAAAAACACTGCTTAAACAGTGTACATTAATTAATGGTGTGATTAACAACATATGAGTTCAATAAACTTTATATAAACAGATACATTGGTATAACATATAACAAAAGGAAGCCCACTGGATCAAGGAAAGCCTACAAAGAGTTAAAACCTGTATGATGTTAACTCTTTACATGTATGCACCACAAAAGGACACAATGTAACACAGATAAATCTCACAAATGAAAACAAACACATGCTATAACTATGCAATGTTGGGTAAAGAAAAATATAAATGTAATATCAAATAGAGGGAAATGAAAAGAAGATATGCATCTATATAGATAGGCTTCTGAATACTTCACCTTCCTTAAACCACTGTGCAACATTAAGCCATGACACAGTACATGAATTTTCTCTGTGAAGTTGCTGGGAAGCAGTCCAGTTCTGTGAATATAGCAATGCACCTTCACTCCTATGGGGCATCCAAGTACTGGAGGGCATACTAGCCCTAAGGAAAAGGTGACCGCTATATGTAAAACAGCACTGATGTCTTGTTATTTTGTAGAACTGGATGTGAACTAGTAAATCCATAAAGTGATACTAAAGCTAAAAATGTTTTTAACCTTAATGCATTCCTTGCATTAAGGAAAAAACTTTTTC
The DNA here is from genome assembly GCF_062004578.1 of Staurois parvus. Classification (NCBI taxonomy): domain Eukaryota; kingdom Metazoa; phylum Chordata; class Amphibia; order Anura; family Ranidae; genus Staurois; species Staurois parvus. The sequence goes on from NW_028318841.1 coordinate 1,658,814, forward strand.
TATTTCACTGCATCCCCCTCCCTTCCGTGTGTAAAGGGGAAAAGAGGGGAGAATAGATCCAGTGCAGTGCAAAGCTGCATTCTTTTCTCCCCTCTCTTCTTGTTCACACAGCACCTGAGCAGCAGCAGGAGACATTGGGTACTTCTTCTATCAATCAAATGTAGTGAGGAGGAAATGGGGGTGGGGCTATGTCCCTCTGTGTAAGTCTATGGAGCGCTGCTCCATAGAAACACAGCTCGGAAGCACGCAGACACTGTGGGGTTTATTTACTAAAGCTGGTTCACTCAGAATCTCGTGCACTTCTGCATAGCTTCCAGGTTTTATTGCTAAAGCTCAAGTGAACAAGCTGAGGTTAGAAGCAGATGCTACCATGCAGATTCTGAGTGAACAATTTTTAGTAAATAAACCCGTGTGTCTCCATAGCAAGCAGCTTGCTATGGGGACATTCAAAGAAGAGGAGGAGCCTAGATCGCCAGCGAGGGACCAGAGAAGAGGAGGATCGAGGCCGCTCTGTGCAATACCACCTCACAGAGCAGGTGACTATAACATGTTTGTTAATTTAATTAGAAAAAAATTGACTTTAGTAACATTTTAAATAATGAAGGCTTTGCATGTAACAGCTTTTTCAAATGACTTTTACAGTCATTCAATGATAAAAAGACCCCCGTTGTATTGGAGATGATTAATTACACTAATGGTTTACCTTTGTTTCATTTAATGGGAATATATAGTGGGTTTGTATATTTTTCTTTATTTATTATAGTCACTATTAAAAAAGTAAGAATGTTAAAAATACAGATAAACATGAAATGCATACAAATGTCATGTAGTATTTTATCTAACCAGAAGATCACAAGAGCTTTTTGCTCCTTTATCAGATATTTTCCTTCATCTTTTTAGCTTATGTTGTAAAAAGCCTGATGTTTACACAACTCAGCAATGTGAGTTAAAATTAGATGTGAGTCAGAACAATGACTCAGTTCTCATTTGGGTTTTTTCTGAGGTTTCAATGCTAGACAGTGTGCCTGAAAGGAATGTGCATGTGCTCTGCTTTCTTTTACATAACCAACAGTGCTCTGGGAGTTCTTTGGTATGTATTAAATATCCATTTGTAAAACAAAGGTTATATACATATCGTGTAGAAGATATAAGTCCCAGATCATACCTTTAAAAACTGTTTAAAAGTACAAAAAAGATTATTCTGTACAGTTAAAATTAATTATATGTACTTCTGTTTCAAAGTGAGGAGTTTGAAAGATGCCCCCTCAACTCTTGTTCTGGTGGCAATTCAAAAATGATGGATTTCCCATCACTGTCTGTCTCAGTGACAATGATTACTAGGACAAGTGCAGAAGTGTAATCTCTCTAGTGAAGACACAGACCGTGATAAATAAAACATGACAGAATGTGTTGCTATGATCTATTTTAGTGATTCTTATAGCATAAACATAAGTAGAAGCTTGGCTTCCCCTATTCATATGCTAATAACATGTTGGACTGGTTCATGAGCTCAGGACAGGAAATGATGCTACAGGAAGTAGAGAGAAGGGAGAAAAAGGACTTAGACACAGTCATATGCTGAGGAAAAATACTGTATGAAGTAGTTTTTTGGGACTCTGAGAAGCATTGAGCAGTCTGGAGAGATCCTGAAAAAAATCTAAGAAGACTCAATCACCAGGAAAGTAACTGTTTGGTGTGTGCTTGCTTATACAGGTGAAACTCAAAAAATTAGAATATCGTGCAAAAGTTCATTTATTTCAGTAATGCAACTTAAAAGGTGAAACTAATATGTGAGATAGACTCACTACATGCAAAGCAAGATAGTTCAAGCCGTGATTTGTCATAAATGTGATGATTATGGCTTATAGCTCATGAAAACCCCAAATCCACAATCTCAGAAAATTAGAATATCACATGCAATCAATAAAACAAGGATTGTACATAGAACAATATCGTGGCATGGAAGCTATCAGCCTGTGGCACTGCTGAGGTGTTATGGAAGACCAGGATGCTTCAATAGCGGCCTTCAGCTCTTCTGCATTGTTCGGTCTCATGTCTCTCATCTTTCTCTTGGCAATGCCCCATAGATTCTCTATGGGGTTCAGGTGAGGCGAGTTTGCTGGCCTATCAAGCACAGTAATCCCACGGTCATTGAACCAGGTTTTGGTGCTTTTGGCAGTGTGGGCAGGTGCCAGTCCTGCTGTAAAATTAAGTCAGCATCCCCAAAAAGCTTGTCTGCAGAAGGAAGCATGAAGTGCTCCAGAATCTCCTGGTAGACGGCTGCATTGACCCTGGACTTAATGAAGAAAAGTGGACCAACACCAGCAGATGACATGGCTCCCCAAATCAACACAGACTGTGGAAACTTCACACTGGACTTCAAGCATCTTGCAGTGTGTGCCTCTCCATTCTTCCTCCATACTCTGGGTCCTTGGTTTCCAAATGAGATGCAAAAGTTGCTCTCATCAGAAAAGAGGACTTTGGACCACTGAGCAACAGACCAGGTCTGTTTTTCTTTAGCCCAGGTAAGGCGCTTCTGACGTTGTTTGTTGTTCAGGAGCAGCTTGACAAGAGGAATACGACATTTGAAGCCCATGTCCAGGATCCGTCTGTGTGTGGTGGCTCTTGATGCACTGACTCCAGCCTCAGTCCACTCCTTGTGAAAGTCCACAACACTTTTGAATGGCCTTTTCCTGACAATCCTCTCCAGACTGTGGTCATCCCTGCTGCTTTTGAACTTTTTTCTTCCACACTTTTCCCTTCCACATAACTTTCTATTAATGTGCTTTTGATACAGCACTTTGGGAACATCCAACTTCTTTTGCAATTACCTTTTGAGGCTTTCCCTCCTTATGGAGGGTGTCAATTATGGTTTTCTGCACAACTGTCAGGTCAGCAGTCTTTCCCATGATTGTGATTCCTACTGAACCAGACTGAGAGACCATTTAAAGGCTCAGGAACCCTTTGCAGGTGTTATGGCTTAATTAGCTGATTAGAGTAGGACACTTTGAGCCTAGAATATTGCACCTTTTCACAATATTCTAATTTTCTGACATTGTGGATTTGGGGTTTTCATGACCTGTAAGCCATAATCATCACAATTATGACAAATCATGGCTTGAACTATCTTGCTTTGCATGTAATGAGCCTATCTCATATATTAGCTTCACCTTTTAAGTTGCATTACTGAAATAAATGAACTTTTGCACGATATTCTAATTTTTTGAGTTTCACCTGTATACATTGTACATGCTTATTTGCTACAAAGGATAGACTGCTTGTGCATGTTTTAGGCATATTTTGTAATACTTTGCATGTCTTGAATTTTTTTCCTCTACAATTGTATGTGCAACATTTTTGTTTAGTATAACACATTAATATACTTCTGATGTTTTTACTTTTACCACAAAGAACCTTTAAAAACATAGGAAACCACCAAGGGTCTAACCCTTCGCTACACCATCCAAAACTAAAAAAAAAGTTTTGCCTATGCATACAATTAAAAGAAAAATGACCCAAAACCACTATAGTTGTCTCTAAAAATCATCTTTTTCTCATGCCTTGTTTAGCATCCTCATGAAGTTCAACATCTATTCAGAGGTATTAACACTGGTATAGTTTTATCAGAGAAAATTTCAGTGACAACATCAAAGAGGTACTCCACTCTGAATATCTTTATAGCTGTTTTACTTACCATGAGTTGATCCTTCAAGCAAGTTTACAACATTAGCACTCCACTTGTCGAGTCAGATAGATTTAGGCTTAAGTAATATTTGTGCCATAAAGTCGAATCATGCCACATGAAAACAAATTCTCCAGCAATACCAGATAGATCATGTAAATAAATTTAGGAAGACAGAACAAATAAAGACACAACTCTTTGTGCAGTATTTTTACTCAGACTTACAGTAACATTAATGGCAAAAAAATGTGATTTACTGGACACAGCCTTGGCAATATTATATCACGCTAGTTATTCTCCTCTGTGAAACACCTCCCTCGCCTTTTGGAAGTGCTCTAAAAGTAATTCAGGGCATGCTTTAGTACTTGACTGGAACAGCATCAGTTTTTATTGAAGTGTTTACCAGCAACAATACAATAAAACAACATAACCATAGAGAAGCGCAGAGGATTAACAACATCAAAATCAATTATAATTCAAAATAGGTCAATACAATACAGGGATGGAAATGGAAGGGAATGTTTGTCTGCAAATGATACAGTAATCTAGATGAAAGTTTGCCTTTATTTTATTTAAGTGGAATTATAACTATACATTGATATGTGATATTTATAATCCTTTAATGCTTACAGATTTGACATCATTTGTGGCAGAATACAAATAAGAGTACATACTAAGTGAAGTTTCTACTTGGAAATGTTTTTTAAAGGGATAGTTCACCTTTACCAAGAAACTACCTAGAGTGAGCTCTTTCTCTGATTCAAACCGCCTCACACATACTTTCTCTCCCCTGATGCAGGAGCTCTGAGCTCAGATGGCTTCATAAGGTACATAAATGGCCTACATCTACAGCAAGAGAATTATTCCACTTTAGTCAAAGCTGCACATTTAGACACCCCTTATCTACATAGGCCATTTTTGGTAAAGATGAACTAACCCTTTAGGTGGCAACTGGTTGAGTACCGGTTGGTTTTAATCAGAGGCAGCAATGTGCATTGCTAAGACCACAATATATGGGGAGATGCCTAACTAAGGATAAAGGATAAATGTCTGTCCATACTCATTTAGAATTGCACACTGCCACAACCTACTAAATTTGTTTCTTGGCCATTGGCCATATTTCCATGATGAAGAATGAATAAGCAACAAATTAAAACAGTCTGTAAATATTTATGTGCAAATTCAACTATTGTGATGCTTGCAACTGATTAATACCTATTCAGGGTCAGTACTTTGTTTGCATCTTGCAAATATTGGGCCATCTGTGATCCACCTTAAAGGTATTGTTGCCATGCCTTATGCTATGTTACTTGTGCACAAAGGTTGTTGTAAGCATGTTATTGCACCATCTCTGTGGTGTCAGTCATGCAAAATGTGGGCGGACTAAACTCTCCAGCTACAAACATCTGATTTTGAAAGGTAAAGTTGTCTTTTACACAGACTTTTCACAGCTGCTTTATAGAAATTGTTGAACAGCTCTCACATGAGAAATGAAACAATAATAGCTTACAAAAGCCTTGTACACTTGTAATCCATGCATGCTTGTTATGCTATGTAGTTGCCCAGTTTTGATTCTGTATTACTGCCAAATTTCTGGCCTGCTCTTTGGACAGCTGATGAACATTATTACACAGGAGATGCTTACCCTGATTTTCCTTTGCTGGCATATATGCCCATCTAAGTATCTCTGCCTCCTGGCTATAAGCCCACACCCACCATTGTCTTAGAAAATAGATTACAATAAATGGAGAAGCTCAGCTAAATTGTTTTAATTTATAGGAATGTAAAGGTAAATGTTGTTTGTAGCAGTTGCAGCTTTTTTTTTTATTTTACAGAGCTGCTGGGGGATCCATTTGTTTGTATTTGAAACAAACTGAAATTGGGCTTTACTGTCACTATATTTCTGGACAGAATACGGATGAGTTACAACCCGTGTCTTTTATTTCTTGTCTGTGAACCCAATAAGATTTCCTGCCTCTTCCAGAACGGATACCAAGCCCACAACACCCCCCCCCCCCCAATTGGATTGCAAGCAGCAATAAAAACTTTATTTTAGAGGTGTGACCTCTGTCAGTTTTTTTTATTGTTGTCTGATCCATTAGGGATATTCCCCTCACTTAAAATAATATGAAGTAGAAGCATTCTTTATATTTCTTTTACACAATTTTAATAAAACAGCTAAATATAAAAATATACAATTCATTACACATTTCAATTAAATGAATAGACACATTCAATATCATAACACAATAAATCATAATTATGTGATTCTTCTCAGTCTTTTATATAAAATATTGGAGCCCTGGTTAATAACCTTGATGCCCGCACATGATTCTTTTTTTCTTATGTGCTGTAATTAAAAATGTTGAGCTAATACATGTGTCACCCCATATTTTCTGAATAATCAAATAGCTGAACATTATTGTACTCCATTTAATGAGACCGAAGGTGGGGAAGGCTCTGAAGTACTGTACTTAAAGATAAAATTCCAGGACTACATTCAGTATTTAAGGCAGGGGTCCTTAACATTTTCACGATCATAGCCCCAATGGATTGCCCAATATATCCCCATACTCTTCTTGTCAGACTCTTATTAGGTATCTTTATAAAGTTCAAGAGATAGTTTTGTTTTTCTTTATTCTGCTAGGAGCCAAACAGCTGAAAAAAAAGCATAAAGATTTTATTGTATGAAATTATATAAAAACAGCAAATTGCAACATGGAATTGAGATACAATTACTGACAATGTTACTCACACGTCATCTGATGCATCAAGTAGATTTCTCCATTTTTAGTTTTAGTTTTAATAATGCAAAGAATCCTGGCTTACTTTTGCTTTTAATTATTCAGACATCTAGTTCTATATGTCTCATTATTTGGTTCCAATACCCCCAAGAAGTATGGTTGCCATGGGTTAAGAACCCCTAATTTAAGGGATCAGACATCCAAAATGAATAATTCAACTTTTAGTATATAGAGCAGCTCAAGTGTATATAAAGCAAAACTTTTTTTTGTTTTGGATAAAGTGATAAAGAATTAAAACCTCTTTCAGATTCTTATTTCTATATATGCTCCCACTGGTCTGAGTCAACCTCTAACTGTCTTGGTAACTCCTTCATGGGCAAAGTTATGGGAACTCAAAATGTCATCTGAACAGAAGGGAGGAGATATCTTTCAATGGGGACACCTGTTCCAGAATGAGGATTTACTTTGACTTGAAGAGACTTCCTCTCATTGTCCGTCATGTCTTCAGGACAAAAGATAAGATAATTTATTCCAATGGGAAAAAAGACAGGAATACTAAGCATTCCCCATTCTATCTATAACTAAATATTAATTCAACAAATGATTTTTTTATTTAGATCATTTCAAATCATATAATATCTTATTTCTCTCAGGGACTCCAGTGGTGAGACCCTTCTCCCCACCTGCCAGAAGTATGAGGGTTTCCATTTTCCCTAGTTGATTTTTGAAACATCTTCTAGCACAGCAATGACAACTGACTACACTTCCAAAAACCAAATCTAAAAGGAAGCTATGCCCCAGTGTTTTTACTATTTTTTATTCTCCATAGAAAATCTTGTGCATTGTTAATTTATTTTAAATTTGTTATAACACTATTAGTTCTTAAAGTTTTGGGTTTCTTTTTTTAACGTAGATGGATTTATACATTATGAAATGCCAAGTACAATTTAGTTGTAGCTGCACAATATATTCAGACAAGAAGAGCACCAAGATGCAGGAAGTAGAGGTTAAAGGAATATTGATTGTTAAAAGCGATAATGCACTTATGTTTTCCTAATGGAGCTATATGCTACAAGAAAGGTGACAAACTTGACGGTGAACTGTGGAATCTTTTATCTACAGGGCTCAGTCATACCAGCAACACCTGAAAATGCCTAACAATAAAATATATTAATGCATAATCAATTTCAAAACTTTGCATCATGTTTTGCAAGATTTTCTTAACCTCTTCCCTCTGATGGTATGCATATATGCGGCCTTTCAACTGGTGGGCTTTAATGGCGAGAGGCCGCATATATACGGCCTAATGATAACATTTTTCTGTGCTGAGACTGCAAGCCCTGTGCGTTCCCAGCACAGTTACCAGCAAGGACTGGAAATCTCCTGATGCATACTTGCAAGCAGGAGCTTTCCAATCATGTGACTGCTGTGGCAGCCAATCACAGTGGTCACATGACCCTACTGCTGATCTGTGCTGATGTGGTCAGTTTTCATCCTTTGTCTGGCCATTAAGAGGTACTGGACACTGTGCAGACACACAGCATGCTGCCCCCCAACCAATAACAGTCTGCCTCTGGTACAAACATCTGCAATCATAGGCTGCCTCTTGAACATGCCCCTTGCTCAAGCACATCTTGCCTCAGGCTGAACAGACTATGTGTGTCTGCACAGTATCCTGTATCCCCAGTCCTCACTATCAGGAAAAAGAGATGCATGGTCGCATAACAGAATTTTTAACTTTTTAAAAAGATAAGAAAGATGGGACGCTGTTGAGCAGCCAATGGAGATGGCTGCACACTAACCCAGCTCCTCTCTGCCTAGGTATATTATCAATCGGAGCACCATCCAGCAATGAGCCTGACACCCTTCACTCTACCCCTGGCTTCCCTGGCATGCCACGGACCTGCTTGGGATGCTCCACAGCACAAACTGCCATGTCACTGGCCTTCAGCCCTGGACCTCTGCCTCCAGCACCGCCTCTCCCTGAGCTACCATCACCGATCTGTGGTCAGAGTGAGTATTCCTATCCTGGCCTGCAGCATCACTGCCAGCCATCACAGTCAAGCAGCTGGCCTCCGCTCCTCAGCCATCCCACAACAGGGTTCCTAGCCCTTTTTGCCTGGCTGCCACAGCAGGACCGACCTCCCACCATGCCTGCAGCCCATCTCCACTTCCTGGGCCCCCTGCAGCCACGCAGGCCTAATACACGTCTGCCACAGCTGACGGATGGCCTGTGCCCTTACAAACTGATTAGTGCTCACTTCCAGAGCAGCTTGTGAGCCATCATAGCCTGCTGCCCCCTTTTTGGTCTTGGTTACTCCTGCACAGGCGGGAAGAGGCAGACATCCCTGCAACCACAGGACAAGGTCAGCTCCATAGGCCAGCACTGCTCTGTCATTCCCTTCTGCTTGTGGCTCCCTGACCTCCCATTGTTACAGCTTGAGTCAGCTCCCACTTCACCTTTGACTCTCTGTTCTTGTCTGTCAATTGTTCCCTGCGAACCCTGGAGGGTAGATTTCCCTTTACGTTTCAGGGTACCTGTGCCTTCCCATCCACCCTAGCATCATACAAGGGACTCTACTCCCACTTTTTCAGCTAAGTCCCACCAATTGACCTGAGTAGGGCCCTGTTGTTGAGATCTGCCGCAGTTGTCCTTCCCCTCACTCTGGAAGCCCTGTCCACCCAGCTTGCATAACTTTTTGTCTCCTGCCCTGCTAGACTCTGGCGCTAGGCTCCTCTTTGGTGCTCCACCAAGTATTTCAGTCTTCTGCTACTGCAGGCACTGCACTGACGGACCTGACACTCCTTGGAACTACTTTTACCAATAGCCATTACTGTTTCTGCATGACTCTATATCCAGGTGCCCCTGGCTCCCCCCGGGACCATGGGGAAATACTCTACCACTACTCTGGCCAAACAAACCAAATCAGCGGTGGGCTCCTCCAAGACGTCAGCTACTGCTGCTAAACAGCCTCCATCCAAAATGGCCTCTCTGCAACCTTCCCCTGAACATCCACTCTCATCCCAGGAACTCATATCCCAATTGGACTACTCTTCTAATGACAGTCTTTCTGCCGCACAAACCGTGGGATCCCACATCAATGATCTGGAACAAAAAATGGAGGATGCAATTCTAGTAATCGATAACCATGAAAATGATATCAACACTATCAAACTGGGATCTTGCCTCTGCCTTTCAGAAACGTGAAGATTTTGAGAACCGCAGCAGGAGGAGTAATTTTAGGATCAGGAATCTTCTTGAATCCATAGAGGATTTAAACTCTATGGTTACTGCCCTACTACATGAGCTTATTACAGGAACTCCAATCGAGAGACTAGAATTTGACAAAATCTACAGGACCCTAGGCCCAAAAAGGCCTGAAGGTCCTCCTTGAGACATCATAGTCAAACCCACCTTCTCCAAAAAAACAAAGAGGCAAACAGCCTGGTCCAAATGGGACCTGACTTTCCAAATCCACAAATACCACATTTTTTCTGATCTAGCTCCACAAATATTCCTGAGACAAAAGCAATTGAAGCCTTTTGTCCAAATATTACAGAACCATTGCATCAAATATCGCTGGAATTTCCCATTCAAATTGTCTTTTTCCATCCAAGGCCATCCTTATGCCTTTACCATGCCGGAAGAAGCTCAGGAAGTCCTTACCAAGCTACAACTCATGTTTCCAGCTTCCAATGGCTCACAGGCCTCACAGTCTTCTTACAGCAAATCTCCTACTCTTACTCTTCTTTTGGAATCTTTGCCTCGAAGACGACATCCCACATCTAGGCAAACTAGATCGACCTCCAGACCTGATGTCTCAGACAAAGACTGAATCTTTGCCACACTTTTTCTCCTGCCTCCTTCCTTTGTTCTTTTTTGGGGGGCTGGTCCACCATTTTTAGACACAATGCACCTACCACTAGGGTGCCCTGGGATGGTCCCATTGTTTTTCATTATTCTGTGTTCTTATTCTTCACTATGTATGTTATTATGTCTTCCATTTTGGGAACTCACTGTTATCTATGGGGGTCTCCCTGTATTTTACACTGTTTTAATTGTTCCAAATCCTAGAGGCTGCATTGTAAGACCTTTTTGCTTGGCCCACCCAGGACCCTGCCCACCACACCTTTTACACCTTTGGTGCTAGACCCTACCACCAATTTCAATTTTCAGCCCCACTTGGATGGACAGCGACCTCTCGCTTCTCCTCTCTTATCCCGCATACATCTGTTCACGTGTCCGTGCATTTGTTTAGATATTTATATGCCCCTTTCTCTTTCCCCTTTTTTTCTCCTTTACCTCTTCCTTTCTACTTCCAATGTCAGGCATTAGTTTTGCTACTTTCATCTTCTATGTTCTATAGCCACATATTGAAAAGTACACCCAGATGGTTTTGGCGACCCCCACCTATGGCAGTGTGTTCGATCATCTACGTTGATTGCTTAGGCAATTATCTCTTTGACATCCCTGTTGTAGAGCCTACTCTTTTTTCTCTTACTGAGTCTTTCCTTTCAGCTATTTTGTTCTTCTTGATTATTTTGGATGTCAGGGTGCCGAGTCTGCTAACTTTGAGTAAGGTTGGACCTCTACTGTGTTCTCTAGCTACTCTGTCTTTTACCCACCATGATGGCTACTTCTAAATTTGTTATAGAGTCACATAATGTACAGGGTTTTATCTCTCCGTGGAAACGTAAGTATGCCTTCAATTACTATAGCTCGCTTCAAGCCCATGTTATCTGACTGCAAGAAACCAGATTTTTTACTTCATCCCCTCTCAAATACTTCCACAAAACTACCCCCAGGTGTACCAGGCGACTTTTGAGGAAAAACGGAGAGGTGACTTGGAGGCATTTCATAAAAGTGCCCCTTCATATGTTCTCTTGAGATCGTGGATCCCACAGGATGGTATCTGCTACTTCAGGCGACGATCTTGGATGTCGAAGTGACCATAGTTAACTATTACACCCCCAATGCCCACCAGTCCCAATTTTCCTCACATAGAAAGGGCACTCTAGTTATGATGGGACACAGAAACATGGTATTAAATAGGCAGCTAGATAGATCCCCCTCTGTCAGCTCCCCCCCAGGTTCCTACCAAAGCTGACTCACAAACAAAGCAATTCTGAGATTTCTTGACAGAACATGCCTTGGTGGATGCCTGGAGGGAGATGAACCCTAAAGTGTGGGATTATACTTACTACTCAGCACCTCACAATTGCCACACGCATATAGACCACTTCCTCATCCCTCAAATGTTCATCCCGAATGTCCTTGACGTTAAGATCTTGACCACATCATGGTCTGATCAATCGCCCGCTCTTACCTGCAAATCATTAGCTTCAGCCCCCCAGCATTACTCTTGGTGCCTTAACGACTCCATTTTATCTTTTGACAATACTGCTGGAACTATCCGGGAATCCATCTCCATTTATTTAGCTGATAACACTAAATCAGCTCTGTCCCACACGATTTTATGGGAAGCTCACAAAGCTACACTTAGAGGGAACCTCATACAACTCGCATCCTGTAAGAAGACGGAGAGGGAGTCCTGCATAGCAATCTTATCCTCCACTCTTGCACAGCTGGAAGCTCAATTTAAGGCGTCCCGCTCTGCCCCTTTACACAAACTGTTGGAAATCACCAAGATTAGACATGTGCATTTTGTTTTGTTTCGAATTGAAATTCGGACAGATTTTCCATTATTAGGAGACTCAGATGTATCTTAATACCAAATTACAATAGTAATGAATCTGAAATAACAAAACGAAATTCATCCGAAATTCAAGTCGATTTGAATTCGAACACATTCCAAAACAAAGAATAGAATAGAACAGAAAATAAAGAAATAGAAAAAATAGAATAGAATAGAAGATAAAAGAATACCATAGAAAATAATACAGGAAAAGAGAACAGAATAGAAAATAAAAGAATATAACATAATACAGTAGAATGGAAAATAAAGGAATAGAAAAGAATAGAATCCATAGAATAGAATAGAAAAGATTAGAATAGAAAATCAAAGAATAGAATAGAAAAGAATACATACAATTAGAATAGAAAATCAAAGTATAGCATAGAAAAGAATAGAATCAAAGAATAGAATAGAAAATATTAGAATAGAATAGAATAGAAAATCAAAGAATAGAATTTGATATATATACACTTTTTTTTACATGACATTCAGCTGTTATTTTAAAGCGCTGCCTTATTTGATTTTCATATGAACACTGGTATAGACAAGCAGCTTAAGTTGTTTTTACACCTAAGTGCGGATGTTTTAAATTTTCATTGGTATACGCGTGTTATCAACATTAAACCTAAGGTATCAGTGGAAGCAACAAAATATATTTCTGCGCTGTACATCCCCCTGCATCTTCTTTATTCCCCTGAAAGCTGCTGCTATCTTTGTACAGTAAGGTTCTTACTCATAGAAGCCACATTAATTTAATCCCAATCTGTGTACAACTTTCTAATCTTCTAATAATTTCTGAAACTAAGCAAAAGACGTTATGGTGCCTACATAGTTATAAAATATTAGAAAGTTTCTTTGACATTGTATATAGTTATTGTGGTCCTTGTCTAACTCAATTAATAGCATTGCAAAAATGTACATATAAACTACCCGCTATTACAAAATACTTCTACCATCATTGGCGCTCCTTGGACCTAGCAGCCAGAGGGCCTACTGTTTACTTATTTCATGCTCATGTACTTCTTTAAATGATATTCTTTCCTATATTTCATTCTGTTCTTCCACAATCACATTATAGCAATAACCTTCATGGTTGCCCACTTTTCTCTTGGTGTGTTTCAAAATTACTAGCCAGTAAATTACTCAGCTTGAATCTCAGTGGATCCCCTTGTGATTCAAGAATTGGCAAGCCACTGAAAAATGTGTTGTGAAATATGCAGAGACTAAAATTCAATATGTAGCTGTAGTTTGTATGCAACAGAACATAAAATATGCTTTAGTTCTTTTCTGTACAGCGTAGACCTTGACCTGCATTGCTTGCTACAAATTGCATACAAAGAACCTATGATTCTAGCTAGGTAGAATAAATAGCTGATATTCATCTCTTTAACTATGACCTCCAAATATACTTTTGCAGTAGCTGTGATTGATCTGGACCTCATTGTTCCTGTTCCTGCAGTTTGTGCATTTTGCTGGTGGGCTCAGGGCTGCGTTGACCATAAGGGGCAGCTGCCCCAGATCACTAATCAGGGGACCCACAAGGAGATGGAGCACTGTAGGCTAGGTTTATACCAAGTTTGTAAATAAGTAGAGAAGAACAGGCATCTCCTGAATATGGATATCTGCTGAGAAGTGAAAAGAAAATTCTCCCCTCTTCCTGTGTCTAGTTTTATGACATTTGATGTTATCGCATGATTGTGTCAAAGGGTAAAAAGAGAGAATTGTCCATCACTCCCTAGAGCCCTTAGGTAACAGGACACAGACCAACCATGGTCTAATATATCCTATATATTTTATACAGAAGCCTGTAAAAAATATAAGTTTAAATTGGTGGTGATAATACTTTCCAGACATAGATATATTTGATACACAATAATTTATTCACCATTGGGCAGGCCAGGTGTTCAGAAAGATGGTACATCTGGTCTGAGTTCTGAAATGGTGTATTACCAAGATGCCTGAAAGTGACAGGTATAAAGAGCTTTCTGTTCTACAAGCGCACTATGCATGTCCAAAAACATCATCAAAGTACACAGGGCATGTGTAGCACATCACATCTGTCTCACCTGCTGCTGTACATTCACATTTGCAGCTGGGAGTTGCTGTGTAAATACAGCAGCTATCATAGCCACTGCTGTCAAAAATGTCAAAAATGGAATTTATGATAGAGTGTCAAGGTGCAGGGTTCAGAGGTACAAAGAAAATTATTGTTATTTTTGAATTTACTTGTTTCCATTCATCTGAGGATGAGCTTCGATCTGCATATGCCAGTTAAAGCAACCTGACAAGTTAAAGTTTTTTTTTATTGGATATTGATTCAGAATGGAAGTGATTAATTAATTTTAATTAATTTGTGCACTTTCTGTGTTTTAATGAGAAAAGTTGCAGTGTCTGCATCCCTTTAGAAGTAATTAACCCTGACGTAGAGGAGAGTAGCTTCGAGGAGAGCAAGAAATTATATTTTTAGAGATTTTCTGTTCTTCAACTGTTGAAAGGGACATTTCATTTTGCAATAACATTAAATTACAATATGGCATTTGTAGCAATTGTATATGTTATGTTATGCTTTTCTTAGTTTTTAATTTGCTGTATTTTTTTCCCAAAAAAGTAGAGTTCCTCTGAAGCCTTTTTTCTTAATTTTGATTATTAATATAAATATTTTTTAATGTCACATTTTAAAAAAGCCCAAAAATGAAAAAAATATTTTGCAAAAAAAAATTATAGCACAAAACAAATACATTTTAATACCATAACACTTTCTTTTTTAAACTAAACACTGACCATTGACAATACCACCAAAAGATAGCCCTATTACTTTTTAACTCACATAAAAACACAAGGAATTGTAGAATAAATAGGCCCATAGCACAAATGTAAATCATTTTGAAGGCTGTAACTGTGTGAGAGCTGAAGTGGTTACACAGTGATAAAAAAACCCCACCGTATTGGTAAAGTACTGTAACTGGACTGGAAAAAAAAGATGTAGATCAGAAAATTCAGAGTCAAAATCAAAATTCAGATTCAAAATGTTAGATGTGTTTAGCTGTTCTTCAGCATGTCATGGCTGTAGTTGGTGGGGGGTAGGCACAGACCCTGCATGACTCCCACTTACTCCTAATGATATTAAATTAGGTTGGTCACAGAGAACAAATTATTCTGCTTGTCTAGTTTAGTGGATCAGCTTATGTTTGTTACATATAGTGATTCTAAGTGACCCTGTCATGCATAAACAAGTGACTATTTGATAGCAGACACCATGAGGTGCAGTTATGTACCATTAATATCTTAAAATTGTGCTGTAGTTCTCCCTGTGGATCTCCAAATCTGTAGTACGTGCAAAATATAAACATCAACTTTGTTCCACATCCCCCAAATAAGTTGCCTGGAGCACAGACACTTGTCTAAAATGGTATTTAGGAGAAACAGTTTATACCAGAGCCATACAGAACCCCAGGAAAGTCATTTCTTGCTTGTGTGATTGGCTCATTGTTATTCCTAGAAGTCTGGACCAAATTTCAGATATTCCATGAAATAGAACTTTTAGTTTTTGTGAGATACTCTACATAGGTTAAATACTTCTAAAGGGATGAGGACACTGCACCTTTTCTCATAAAAAAAACTAAGAGTTCACCAGGTGATTATAATTAACCAGTGCCTCTCTTTCAGAATTAGTATCCAAAAGACATGGTGAAAAAACAGATAGTTCTTTGGAGCAGAAGCATGTAGGATTCTGCAATAAAGTTTGTCGAAATCCCTGCAAAGTTCATTGATCACCCAGAGGGATCTGTTTTTTTCTTAGCAGTGCTTTACTGCTAGTAGTGGCATGCCCCACTACCTATCATGCACAAAGGTAGGTGCAGGCTCCTTTACCCCATATCCCCTTATTCCCTGGATTTCAACAATCCCATGGATTCCCATAATCTCCTGGACTCCTAGGCACACCCAGGGGATGTGTTCCTATTTCTCACCACTGAGTGTTCAGAGAGATTGCACCTAATGAGGCAGAGGACCATGTGATCTGCAGCCAAGTGAATGCTTCTCCTCTGTTAGCCCCAGCATGTGGCAGCCAGGCCGGAGGCTTATAGCATGCAGTTTCTATGGAAGACCAGCCATTGTGGAACACACATCTCCAATTACTACCAAAGTTTCACACTATAAAGTAAGGGAAACTGTTTGTTTGTTTTTTCAAAATGTTTGGTAAGTAAAAAATATAAAAACATAGTGATTATAAAATGCCACCAAAATAAAGCTCTATATTTGAAAAATAAAAACTATGATATAAAACTTATTTGTTGCATGATTGGGTAATTAGCAGTTAAACTATAACATCACTAAAAACTAATACATGGTCTGAAAATTAAAGGATTTTAACATGCTGGTATTAAATTGATTCTAAAGGCAAACCTTTTTTTTTTTTAAAAATAACATGTTAAACTTACCTGGTCTGTGCAATGGCTTTGCACAAAGCGGGTAAGTATAATATGTTTATTTTTAAAAAGCCAAATGTTTGCCTTTAGAAAAGGTAAAATAAAAAGTTTGCCTTTAGCCCTGATCCTCCTCTTCTGATTTCCCTCACCAGCACTCCTGGCCCCTCCCCCCTGCCAAGTGCCGATTTCTATGGGGGCACTCGTGTGCTCGCTCCTGAGCTGGCTCTGTATGTCCTTTGAATCCATAGAATGCATTAAGGTAAAAAACTTTCTGCCTTTGGAATAAAATACTACCCTGTTCACTGGGTGAAAACCCCGCTTTGTTATTTCACTGCAGAACAAACAGCTCAGTCACCCTCTTACAGAAAGTGGAAAGGTAACCGGTCTATTATTATTATACAGTATTTATAAAGTGCCAATAGTTCGCTCAGCGCTGTACATTACAAAGGGGGACAGAACATGTGACAGAACAATACCAATACAATGCAAAACATGAGGGGATTGAGGGCCCTGCTCTTTCGAGCTTACAATCTAGGAGGGAGGGGATAGTGGTACAGGAGGAGATAGCTGTGGGGGATGGAGTGGTAGGAGGAGTGGAGGAGGTCGGCAAGTTAGCAGTGGGTGGGGTAGGCTTCCCTAAAGAGATGGGTTTTCAGGGTGTGCCTAAAGGAGAGGAGAGTAGTTGATAATCTGATGGGTTGGGGCAGGGAGTTCCAGAGGATGGGTGACACCCTGGAGAAGTCCTGGAGGCGGGCATGGGAGGAGGAGACCAGGGAACTAGAGAGAAGGAGGTCTTGTGAGGAGCGGAGTGTGCGTGCTGGGCGATACTTGGATATTAGGTCAGTGATGTAGTTCGGGGCAGTATGGTGGACAGCTTTGTACGTCAGTGTTAGGATTTTGAATTTGATCCGTTGCGCAATCGGAAGCCAGTGGAGGGATTGGCAGAGGGGGGTGGCGGAGATGAAGCTGTTGGAAAGCTGAATGAGTCTTGCAGCCGTATTCAGGATCGACTGAAGCGGGGATAGCCACGGGAGAGGCAGGCCAGTGAGGAGGGAGTTGCAGTAGTCGAGTCGTGATATGATGAGGGAGTGGATGAGCTGTTTAGTGTTTTCTGGGGTTCGGAACGTGCGTATTTTGGCAATGTTGCGGAGGTGGAGTCTGCACGAGTTTGTTAAAGATTGGACTTGGGGCTGGAAGGATAGGTTGGAGTCCAGAATGACACCAAGTACTCTGGCCTGCGGGGTGGGTTTGATGGTGGCGTTGTTGGATGTGATGGAGAAGTCAATGGGGGGTGGTGTCCGGGCTGGGGGAAGACAAGAAACTCGGTTTTGGAGAGGTTCAGTTTAAGGAAGTGGAGCGACATCCAGTCTGATATGTCGCTCAGTAGGTGTGTGATTCGGGCAGAGACCGAGGGGGTGAGGTGGGGGTTTGAGAGATAGATTTGTGTGTCGTCAGCATAGAGGTGGTAGTTGAAGCCGTGAGAGTGTTTGAGTTGGCCAAGGGAGGAGGTGTAGATGGAGAAGAGAAGGGGCCCAAGGACAGAGCCTTGAGGTACCCCAACAGAGAGGGGGAGTGAGGGGGAGGTGGTAGCATTATAGGTAACGCTGAAGAAGCGTTGTGACAGGTAGGATGAGAGCCAGGAGAGAGCAGAATCTCTGAGGCCGAGGGAGTGTAGTTTTTTGAGTTTTGAGGAGGAGAGGGTGGTCGACTGTGTCGAAGGCTGCAGAGAGGTCAAGGAGTAGGAGCACTGAATAGTGGCCATTATCTTTGGCGGTTAGCAGGTCGTTGGAGAGTTTGAGTAAGGCGGTTTCGGTGGAGTGTAGGGGACGGAAGCCAGACTGTAGGAGATCAAGGAGGTGGTTGTCATTGAGGTGAGAGCATAGGCGGGTGTAGACGAGGCGCTTGAGGAGTTTAGATGTAAATGGGAGCAGGGAGACGGGTCTGAGGTTGTTCGGGTCATTGGGGTCCAGGGAGGGCTTTTTAAGTATGGGGGTGATGTGTGCATGTTTCAGAGGGGAGGGGGTCTACTCTCAGGATCAACAGGTAATAAAATACTGTTACGGGGGGGCTCTGTAAAAAAGCAAAAACTGCTGTCTTTACTCTAGTGGCAGACTACACTATATAGTATATCTTTTCTGAATTTGCCAATAGTTCCACTTTAGTATAGGTACTGAAGCAGAGGATGCATACAGCTCGTTGTCAGAATGTATTGTTTTTACTATCTAAAACCAAATTGAAAAGATCACAGTACATTTCCGTGTGAAAAATAATAAAAACTGCATTTGTATTCACAACACACATTTTTCTCATGTAATAAATAGGAACTGCTATATAATCCACCATAGATTAGTAATATCCCCATGAGGTTGATCCTGCCCATCAGACACAACTGTACCAATGTAAAGATTACAACCTTCGGGGCGAACTGCTTATTAATGGCTTTCAAGTGAAGCACAGTAAATGCCACCTAGTTAGGAGCCTTTGAGAAGCTGTTGATGGAAAATTCACTTTTTAGAACAAATATAAAAGTAGCCAAAGTAATAATTCAAATTTATTACAGTGGATTGACAAGTAATCTCACTGAACTTTAATTTGAAAGAAAATTGGCATATTGTTCAGCAAGACACAATTATTTGGGGACATTACCTGCTGTGCCAATATTAGTTCTAAGAGCGGAACAAAAGTTTCTCCAGGGACTGTGACATTTTTGCTAAATCACAGTGGCACATCTAGCTGTAGTTTATAACAGTTTAAAGTGAAATTATGGTAAAAAAATTATATATATGATGCAGTCTGTCTATAACATTAACACAACAGTTTTTGTTTTTACAAAACCTCCTGTAACATAGACATATTACCTGTTGATCCTGTCAGTTGATTTGTAATGTTTCCACTTCATTTAGTAGTTGCAAAACTTGCAACTACAGGGTTGGGACTGGTCTCGATGGCTACAAAACCCAAACTGTATTGTTAAAGATTGATAAACTAATTTTATAACACTTAGACTCTTGACCCACAACTGGTGCATCCCCCCTCTCCCTCCCTCCCTTCACCTCCCCCTTGCCCTCATTCACATTCCTCCTTCTTCCTTTATAAGCTCATCCCTTATGCAGTTCATATTTAAAAGAGAATACCTCTCAAGTTGATGCGGATCAGAAATATATTCTGCAGCCAAATGGTGGAGAATTTACGTCACCCAAAAATGTTACCGTACCTAACTGTGAACTGTATTTTGTAAAATGTTTGATTGTTTTACCCTCTGTTTATACTAAAATCTTTCAATAAAAACTATTGAAACATATAGGGTTGGGACAAACTATATAACACTGCCAGGGGAGCTAACAACAATCACTTTTA
Source organism: Staurois parvus (assembly GCF_062004578.1). Classification (NCBI taxonomy): domain Eukaryota; kingdom Metazoa; phylum Chordata; class Amphibia; order Anura; family Ranidae; genus Staurois; species Staurois parvus. The sequence goes on from NW_028318841.1 coordinate 1,678,720, forward strand.
TTAACAATTAATTATTTGTAGAATGTACAGCCTTGTCACACTATTTCAGGAAGTTCAACATAAAGAATCTACTAGCTGGGTAACAAACATGTCATACTTACCTGCTCTGTGCAATGATTTTGCACAGAGCAGCCCCAATCCTCCTTTTCTCGGGTCTTCCAGAGGCGCTCCTGGCCCCTCCTTCCTGTGCCCCCAGAGTAAGCAATTTGCTATCGGGGCACTCAAGCAGACTCACTCCCCTGCCAGTGCTCTGCAAAGACATTCACACACAGAGCCACAGCTCAGCCCCCCTTTTCCCTTGCATCCTGCCTTGAGATATAAACAGGATGTGAGAGTAGATCTCCCCCTGGGAGGAGTTTTGATTACCAGTAAAGTATAGCACAGAATTAAGGGCAGAACAGGAGGCCAGAGCAACAGAAACAGGCAGACTGCTAAGGCATCTGACTTTGGTGGGATGAGGCTATAAAGCTTCCCATCAGGAACAGTTGTCAAATAATGAAAATGGTATATATGCTGTACTGAGACACCTGCTGCTGTCAACTGGAACCACATATTACAGGGTGCTTAAACACAGTGCCTCCAGAAGGTTGAGCAATAAAGAAGGTTTGTAACATAAGTAAGGCTGTATTCTCACCTTTACATGTATTGCAGTGCATTATAGATGCATTGTACCAGGGGTGGACTGACAACTCATGGGGCCCCAGGGCAATAGGGGATCATGGGGCCCCTCTGTCCTTGCCCAAACTCAAAAAAGCCTATGAAAAAGGTACCAGGAGCATCTCAGGGGGCCCCCTACTGACCCCTGGCCCTCGAGCAGTGCCCAAGTTTCCAAATGGTCAGTCCGCCCCTGCATTGTACATTTTTTTATATTTGTCCCTATGTAACACACATTTTGCTAGAAATTAAATCAAAGATTGAGCAAGCAGAATATTTTTTTTAAAGTGCAGTATCTGAAGCTAAAAAAGAGTGCCTAAAGCTAAAGATGAAGACAGATATAAATCTTACATAAGTAAGCCTTCACAATTCCTGTAAAGTCTGCATATTTAGAGCTCATTTGTGATGGGTTCTCTTTAAAACAACTGGACTGCTGGTTTCCTGCAGTGCTAACATATGCGCTCCTTCAAACCTCCCAAACTAATCTTCATTACTCTTGGGTCTATTGGTGGGCCTCCTGTTGTGTAGAGTCTATGGCAATTCCCTTTATCCCCTTTTTTTAAACACCCTGGGCAGTGTCTAGGAATAGCAGGAATATCTACGGTGCAGAGAAATCAGTATGGCATAGAACAGCTTCCAGGAGACAGAGTTTTATCAATATTCATCGAATATAGTATGTGGACAAAGTTTTTATTCACCATGTCTAGCCTCTACAGAACTCTTAAAACAGCTCCTAGATAAATGATACAATCGAGCTCCATTGTGTGAAGCCACAAAAGAAAAGATAATGCATATTATCACTGAGCAACATACAAACATTTTCACTGCTACATAAGCTGGGTCTATTCATGTCCAATGTTTACTCAGGTTCTCTCTTGGCAGTTATCTATGTGATATTACTATAGACAGTTATGTAAAAAAAAAGATACTGGTAGGCCTATTTCTAAATATCACTTTGCTTTGGTCATTACATTTTATTCCATTTTGAAATGTTGTATTTCTTTTCCTGCAAATCAAATCACAAAATCCTCTTTATTTTTATGTTATCAGTTTATCTAATCAAGTCATTACAAGCTGGATATTGAGTGCTGCCAAGTTCAACTATATTTTCCATGCAGTAAACATATTTCTAGGTCCAGACTAAATGCCTGGCTTCAGATTTCATCATGTTAATGATAGCAAGCTGAAAAGTGTAGAGAAATAACTGGGAAGAAGTGAGCAGTATATTCTATTTGTAACTAGTAACAATATCCAAAACATTACCCAGAACACCTCTGTGAATTAAGACAGATGTTATTGTGATAAAATGAAAACCTGAATTGTAGGCATCTAAAAAATGTTGCGTAATGCAAGTATTTTGTGAAATTGCCTTGCCTATGTTCATTCATTGCTGATTCTTAATTGACATGTGGGATATTGATTCTACGTCAAACGCCACTATCCCATAATGTCATATGTATCTTAGAGAAGAAGGGACTTTAGATGTTGCATAAAAATATATATGAACATAAGATAAAAAATATTCAAAAATTTATTAATTTTCCAGATAAAAGCCAAACATTCTCTGTTGAAAAAGCAGGTACTTAGGCATTCAAAGCATTTGTCACCTGGTGCCATACACATCTTTTTGGGTGAGCACATCTTTCAGTCTGGGGAGCTTCTAGCTTTCAGTGGGGAGGGTCCTTTTAATTTGTCCTTTTTCCTATATGCCCTCCCCACTGGTCCGCCTCTCCGGATTTTGAGGATTTTATATCCTCTATTAGCGTTGGTTGTTGGAGCCCTAGGGTATGCTTTACATAATCCATGCTTTTGCAGCCCCATGGGATAATTTTCTGAGCTTTGAGTAGTTGAGCAGTGGGTTTATAACACGAATTATATGTGGAAATTGAGTCTGTTATCACAGTTTTATTGTACTGTTGTATCTTTGGGTGTTTCCAACTTTGTACCAAGTATATTATTCATATTGTAGTATACCTTTGTTTTGGATATACAGCCTGCTGCATAACTACTTTGATATCTCCAATGGTAAACCTGCTCCTGAAAAGGTGAAATCAATTGTGAAAAGCATCAAGACCAGTCCATTAATATTGAATTTAAATTTTAGTGTACATATGACATTATTAAAGGTCAAAGCTGAACGCCAAAGTACCTGTTTAATATTCATATTCTGCCTATTTTATGTTTATGATCATGTTGAGCTTTTATCTGGAGTATTATTAAAAGTATTACTTTTTATTTTTCATCTTATGTTCATATATATTTTTATTTTCTTTTTAGTAAGTTTTGTTTTTAAATAGAAAAGTTTTCTCTCTTTTCAATAAGGTTACAGATATCAATACTATTACGAAATTACAGTACTCCATCTTTTACAAAGGTATAAGCAAGCAATATTTACCATCCCATATGGAGTTCACAATTGTAATGTTGGTAAAAAAAAGTGACATATTGTATTCCTAAGTAAGTCTTTCAAGTTAAATAATCTTTAATGTTAAAATTTTATAAGTCAAATTATGTAAGTCATTAAAGTGATTGCAAATCCTCACATTGTAAAACAACCCATTCAGTTTAAAAAAATCGAAAGGAAATACCTTTGTATATAGATATTTAAAAAGAAAAAAAAAAATAAAAATGTGTATATATATATATATATATATATATATATACACCTTATTTCCCTTTTTGTTTTAAGTGAGCTCATTTCCTCTGTTGTAAGCTGCATAAGAGGTAGGGGAGGAGGAGAAACAGCAGTGTGCTGATCTTCCCAGTGAAAGCATAGCTAGAGAACTGACCGTGGTGTGTTCTCCTGTTTAGTGTGGTCAGTTTTTTAATATGAAGGAATCAGAAGGAATCAATGCAAACAGAACAGGATACATTTTCATACAAGTGCATGGTACAGCAGACACAAATCAGGAATATGAAATACAGGGTTTACATATACTATAACTATTACAGACTGGTAATACAGGGAAGAGATCCAAGAACACCTTTTCTTCCCATTCAATAAGGCCCTCTACCTGGTCTGTAAATGTATTGTTGCAGTGTATGACAGATGGGGGTATATTGGTGACTGCTCTGCTGTCACTCACAGGAACATCTGCACACCGTCGTCACAGGCATTCTACCGCTGTCCTGCATTAGCTTGCATTAAGAGAAACAACTCAAACAAGTGATTTGTAATACAAAGCTTTGCAATTTACTGTTAATAAATATTGTACATTTCACACTGTAAATGGCCATCAGCATTATGGTTTACCACTCAGTAAACTACATTTATTTTACATACAGTATAATGTGATTGGGGTCACTACAGATCAGCTTTAAAGTGATAAAACTAGACTTTGAGAAGCTTGTTATACGCTTCTCAGTAACTATTAAAAATATACAGCCAGAAATGTCCTTTTTTACCTCCTGTTGCCTCTCCAGTACTATTTTAAGGCCATAGTACAATCTGTCTAAAGACAAAAACCTAACCAGACACTAATATGACAGATTTAAAACCTACAAGCCTAGTGTTTTCTCTACAAACAACCTCTTACATTGACAACTAAGTTGCCAGTGCAGGTAGTACTGACTCCATCTTTCAGGAACACAGCTACAAATATTCCTCAGTGAGTTTTATATTGGAGAGGTTTTGTAGATGTATTGATTGCATGGACAATGAATCAAGTCATTTGTTTTCTACTCTTAAACTGTGTGCATTCATCTTTTTTTTTAAAGTATTTCAAATACCTTTAGAGGCTGTTCAGCTTTTAAAAAAAATCAGTCATGGTTATTTCCAGTGAGACCTGCCATTGTATTAAATTTTTTGTTTGTGTCCACTAGGCTGCATAATAGACGAATAGTAGGCCCTTGTGGGTATATAGCATACACAACTGCGACACAAGTCATATTGTAATTTAATGTTATTAAAAATTACTTTTCCTTTTCAATCTGCTGTAATTTTCTGTAAAATGCAATATGGCTACCTGGAGGTGTTCTGTACACCAGAATGTGCACAGAATGCCCCCCAGCAACATAATTGTATGCTTGTGTGATTGGCTCACTGATTTTCCCAGACATCTGCACTAAGATACAAGTCAGATTACAAGCATCCCCAGCAACAAAAATGTCATTTTTGCTGAGATACTCCCAATAGGAAATTATGTCTAAAGGGATGCAGACCCTGCAAATTTCCTCATCAGAGCCCTGCAAGTGCAGCAGCTGATTGATAATTATGACACTATTCCCTGTAGATTCACCTTCCACCTGGGCACAGACAAACGGAATAAAAAGTAGGACTCCGCAACAAAGATTGTTTAAATCCTTGCAATGTACATAGATCACCCAGATGGGAAGGTTTTTTTCTCAACAAAAGCGGAGTTGCTCTTTAACTGACTGAACACCCCAGCTGAGGGATCACTCATTGTTTGATTAGAAGGAACAGCTCAACAAGTCTACTTAATGACTTTGAGTTACTGGCACACAGACTGCCTTCAGGTCTTCTAAATGAATCTGAGGTCAATCAGCTAACGCTTCCAACATCAGGGTTTGATTTCTCATTCCCCCACCTCTGCATGTATGCAACAGCTATTTGGTTGTCTAGGAACAGGCAACTCTTGTTCCTCTTAGCAAAGGAGTGAATGCCAGAAGAGGCTTGAACATTGCTCTCAGTTCATGAACATTCAATACCATGCCTCGTGAGATGAACAATCTTGAGCAGCCTGCTCCTTGAAATGTGTCCTTGCTGGCGTCTGACTTAATGATGTTCCATTTGGAAACAACAGTTGGTTGATTACGAAAACCCATGGATACTGAAGCACTGTTCTGTTGGAAGAGACTTCGCTCTTAAAGCACCTTTCTCTAACAGAGGACAGATATTCCCTCATGGAAGTTCTACAGAATTTTTTGTGTATCCAAAAATGCCCCCAAGAACATCATTCTTTGTGTTGGGCAGAGAAGTTCTTATTCCAAACTCATTGGCTACCCAAAATTTTGCGTAGCAGTGTATCCCGATGCTGGATAAGCAACTCCGGACTGCTGGCTAAAAGAATTATGCTGTCCAAATAGTGGTTTATTCTCATCTCCCTCACTATGGCATACAGTATGACCTTTATGAATGTCCTGGGGGAGGTAGACAGACTGAAAGGAAAGCACTGATGGATGGATTGGGATGTGTAAGTACACATCTTATAAATCTACAGAGAGCATTCAATCTCCCAGATTTATTGATAATAGTACTGACTGGAGATTCTCCATCTTGAATGACTCAACTTTATGTGCTTGTTGACTTTTTTCAAATTTAAAACTGGGCACAGATTGTCTGATTTTTTTTTTTTTTACTAGGAATATTTTTTTTTTACTAGGAACAGAGGTGATTCTAGTATAGGGAATAAACTATTCAGACTCAGGGAGTGTCAGATGACACAGGCCACTCAATGAAATTGGAGGAAAAGTGGTTTAACCTTAAACTGCGTAGGGGTTTTTTCACTATCAGAGCGGTAAGGATTTAGAACTCCCTTCCAAAATTGGTGTTGTAAGTGGAAAGTATTGATAGTTTAAAACTCTTGGATGGACATCTTAGTGAACACAGTATACATGGATATGGGAATTTTATTTTTTTAAATACACCACACACCAACAGAGGTTGAACTGGATGGACTGGTGTCTTTATTTAACCTTACCAACTATGTAACTATTAACAGAATCCTCTTCTCCACTGGCACTTGGATCCTTCACTATCGGTCGTTTTTTAATTATTTCAGCCACAAAATGGACCAGAATTTTTTGCTTTTCTGTCAAAAGCAGTCGCCTGGCTGGCTGGAAGCGCTCGGAAGGTGGACTTCCATGAATATCACACCAATATAGACATTATGGTCCACTGATTCTGATCACTGATTTTCCATCCAGTTGTGTGTGCAGAGCTCTAGCCTTCCACAGGTACCCCCTGGAAGACTTCACCCTTAAATGGGACTTTTTGCTGTTCAGGTGCCTTAGATTTTTAAGGCTTCTACAATGAAGATTTGGTACTTCTCCAGGTCCCTTTTGTAATCTTTTCCTGGACGGTAGGATTTTGCCTTTTCATATGTATTCAGAAGTTGACGCCTGTAAACTGGACTTTTCTGATTCTTCTGATTTTATCAGATGATATCAGCACTGACCTGCCAATGGTCACCCATGAAGTGACTGTATCCAGTCTACTCCCAAATAGATTGAAGCTATCATCTGGTATCTTGCATCAGTTTGACTTCTAGGCGAGATCCACCAGCCATTGCTTTAGCCGAAATACCCTCCTTGCCAAGGTCGCAGAGAACATCACTCTTAAAGAATGTATAATGATGTCTAGTGATGCTTTTGCCATAAAGCCTCCTGCCAGTTTAAGCTCTTACAAAGCTGTTACCACTTTCTCTCTCCACTTCCTGCAGAAGGTTCTTTGTTTTAAAAAAAATGTTAGCTATCCAAATCAATATTGCTCTGTCAATTATCGCAAATGTTATTCCTGATCTGCAGGCACCTCCAGATGCTACATAAGAGCACCTTAAATCTAGATCTCATTTTCGGTCTACAGCATCCTTAAACATTATCACAAGGGGACGTGTATTGCCTGTTGCAATAATGATGCATTCACCATTAAAGGCGACAACTGCAGATTGACCTTTTTCTCTGGCCTTTGCCATTCTAGCTGGATTAACTCCTCCAGTCCTTAAAGAAGGGAAATTAAACTGAATCTCTCTTGAGGTTTGGGAAGTACTTTCTAACCTTGTGGAGATTTTCCTCCACTGCACCCCAAGCAATTGCCTCCTTAACTGCGCTTGTAAAGGCTCTATTAGGCAACAGTCAAAGCCTGTAGCCTCTTTAATGTCTTTGCCCTCTGATGGACATTATAATTCGGGAGACACCTGCTAGTTCTGGTTGGAAGTGCTAGGCAATTCATCCACCCACTGCGGAGTAGAGGCTTCATGTATTAACTCCAATTCTTTAATCAAAACTGCTACTTTCCTTACATCAACTTTTATTTCTGTTGCCACTTTCTCCAAGCGGGCTTGACATACTAGCTTGTCAGACAATGACTTTTCACCACAAAACCAGCAACTATTAGGGCTGTGATGTTTTGTAGAAAAGGAGCAATTATAATGAGAGGCGAGACAATGATCTTTATCAATGATGCCTAGGATGTCTGCACCTAGATGGTAACTAGTTTTGGTCTTTTTGGGGCTCCTTCCACCTTGGGGTTGTTGCAGGGCTGTTGGCGCTTGATCCAAGCATTTTTTACATACTAGCATAATAGTTTTGGCAGGTTCCTAAGAAGTGAGGTCCATGAGGTCCACCTAGCTACGGCTTTGGTAAACTATAGTATGCCTTGCCCCTGTCAGAAACCTTGCTGTATGGGGGAAGTTCAGGGATTGAGGTTTTGGATCAGGGATTGGTCCTATTCTGTACCCTTTGTATACTTTTTTGTGTGCTGTGATTTCACAGTTCACTTTTTTTGTTCAAAGGTGATCGACTAAGCACTGCACCGCACCATACAGCAGAACTAAAAAAAAGTGGATTTACAGATTTATATTGAGGGTACTTACGAATAAAGCCAAGCTCCAGTTAATACTTTAAAGCAGTTACTGCAAGAGTCTTTTTTTTCTTTTGGGATAAAGCTTTTGCATAAATTAATAAAAGATGACCATTGTAATCACCCCAGTCAGTGTTAAATGATTTGTCTCAACCCTGCAACTGCCCTTGATGGTTGTCTTGGTCTGTTGAAGGAAACTGAAAAATGACCGACTTACTGGCCAGATCACCAGGTAAAAATACAGGAAATAAAGCAAATGAATGCAGCCGCCACATTTAAAGAATGGGAAGCTGCAATGTATTTTTTGTGTTTGGGTTTAATACCACTTTAAGATGCCTAAACATATTCATTAACATGAGTATATGTTCCTCAATCTGCTGTTTGTTTTTTCAAGATACATAGGTTATTGACTGTTGTCTGAACTATATATCGCAGATGTGACCATTATCTGCAAATGCTGAGAAAGAACTTGGGGCAGCTGATCTGCAGATGCAAGACCAGCTTTAGCTTGTGAGTCAAGTCTCTAAACAGTATTGACATCTTAATGAGCTGCTTGATTTTCCTTAGTGCATTTATTGTAATGCAATGCCACAGCACACAGAAATAAAGGCCGCACATGACTGTGCACTGGATGTCATAGTATTAGGTGTACTCTTGATTTTAGTATAAAAATAACTTGTTTAAATCTAAGACATTCAGTGTTAATTAATACTGAACACAAAGTGACATTTTTGAAATGTACACTGTGAACATGGTTAGATGGCTAGGAGCTCTCACCTCAAAATAGATGAGTTAATGTGAGCTTAAATACTTTAGAAAGTGATCCAGTATTATATTTACTGTACAAGCATTTCTCAACCATATTCTTGTATTAAGAAAAACATAACTAGGTGTTGGCAGCTAGGGTGCTTGCAAGGTTGGGGATGGAATAATTTGCTGTCCATGACCAGTTCCTGGGCATCCAATATTGCTACAGAGCATTGTTTAACATCACACTGTACATTTATGATGCATTGAGTTATATTGGAATTCTCATAGGCATTCCTTTCCATCTTCAGAAATCTTAGAGAAGGGTAAAACTGATTCTGATCTTCTATTTTCATGGTTTAATCAAATTAACCAAAGGTTGCCTATATCTGTTCTCATTTATCCAGGTCATGATATACAGTATCTAGTACTAGTTACATTTAACTATACCTGTTTTGTAATAGTGAAAACATCAAAGCCACTTCTTCTCAGCTGAAGAGAACTGAAGAAGTGGCTTGGACAAAGTATAAAACACCTTCAGTGATACAGAACAAGTCCAGTTGAATGCGAATAACTACAGTACTACTCTATACATGGTTGTTTACTTTTTAGAATAAAAAGAGCTGATAATGAGAAAATATTCCCCTGTATCCTATCACTTCTTTCACAATTCTAAATAGCATTTGTGATCGTAGCCTCCCTGGTGGTATTCCCGAGTGTAGCTCGGGGTAAAGTTTCAGTAACACAAGCGGTAACCTCGAGCTACACTCGGGCATACCATGCGGCCCTACTCCGGGATCTGTTCTTCTCTTACCTTGTCTTGCGCCCCCAGGCTCCCGCGATGTCCCTCCTGTAGTGTCCCCTGTAATGTCCTCCGGCGGATGCCAGCATCTGTATTCTGGGTTCCATCCCCTGTGGCGTCGGGACGTACGGGGGACGTAACCGGCGGGAAATTTGAAAATTACAAAAAGTGACATTCACTAAAATAACATAGTAAAACATTATTGTATCAAACCATTTCACATACATTTTGTCCCTAGTGCTTTGTCCTGTGCCCTGCCTACATTTTTACTGTTCTTTCTGCCTGGAAACTGAGAAACGTCCATGGCGTCCAAAAAGCGTCCCTTTAGGTCAAAATCGGTTTTAGACCAGCTAGAGAACAGTGATAGTAAATTAGAACTAAAAAGTTAGTTACCAAAGAAATGTTCCAATAAATACAACACTTCTATTATACCAACATCATTGTCAATGTAATAAAGAGAGGAAATACACTCACTGGATGCTGCTATTATTAAACTCAAAATAATAATAAAAATGTGAAAAATATACAAATCACGAATAATAGCGCAAACCAAATTACGCTATTATTTGTGATTTGTATATTTTCACATTTTTATTAGTAAATTAGAACTACTTGCAGAATTGAATGATAATGATTTGTGGGGAAATTCGTCATCAGACACTGAAAACGATTTTGCGACTTTGTTCAGTGATGTGCAAACTTGGCGCTATATTTCAAATTTCAGTGATTATATTATTGACTTAAATGTATTATTTTTTTTTTTTTTTTAATGATTATTTATTAAATTATAATTTATGATTTCGTGTTTCAAATTTTAACATACCCAGGATGTTTACTAGACTCTTGTTCGGACAGATTTCAGTGAGTTATTCCTAAAAATTGCAGGCCTACAATAAAAAAATACATATTTCCATGCAAAAAAATGTACCGCTTTGAGCACAGAAATATGGACATAATCAGACCGCTAGGGAGGTTAGCTTTAAAGCCGAACTCTGGGCAAAAATGTATTTACGTGTCCTTGTTGCTGATTTCCTACCTTCACTGATTATGTCATCCATCTTCTGGTTCACTCAGTAGTTGCTCTGAAATAGCCTACTCATCTTCAAATTAAACTCTTTGGTTTCCAGTTTGTAAGACCAGTGGCTGCCCCAGTCAGTGGTCTGGGCACATCCCTTCTGTAGTTCTTCCCCAGGAAACAGTGATGTAATTCAGCCCCACTTACAGTGGTGGACAGGCCAAGACTCTCAGATATATTCAACATGTACAAGCCTAGTGTATCTGCCCACATTCACTACAATTCCCTGTGGTTGATGGGAACTGTGGTGTCCTTTTACTAAAGAGAGAAGAGGAGAAGATATGATGTAATCACTGCTATTACGCCTCTTCCTTGGCAGACCAAATGCTGTTATCTTTTGAATTACAGAGATGAGGTCATGAAAATTAAAGTAGACTTTTCTTCTAAATGAAAAGGATTTTCAAATTGCATTAATGGTTTAGTGTTTTGTGTAGGGGGGGTGTACTAAGGGGTGATTTTTTTGCTTATCCTGGAGTTCTTCTTTAAGTTTACATCTCTGCATAGAACACAGCATCCAGTGTGACCATGGCTTTAGAGCGTACACAACTTTAAAATTATATGATGTAGAAGGGCATAACCTAGCAATGGAGTAATGAAGACACGTGAAGAAGGATGTCTGAGCCCTCACACTTTCCTGCTAGCTTGTCAGATTAAGCGTTATTAGCACATGCCAAAGCCGTTGAAGACATCCAGACCTCAGAGGGTAGCCCACAAATGTTACCTGCTGCTTCTTCAGTCCAGCGAGACCCGACTTGATTTGATGTCGCCACAGAATCAGAGATCCTACAGCATTCTGATGACATGCTGCCAGTGTCAGATAGTAGGTAGAGTTCCGGGTAATGTTCTCTACACTGGGGGCAGACCTAGATTCATTAGCCATGCAGACTGAAGGTACAGTTAGGCGAGAACTGGCAGATGTTAAACAGCATTTTTACTACAAGTTCTCTGTTCTGGAGACCTCAAATAATCAGATTTAGTCTTGTCTGGCAGCATTGGTGAGGGAGACTTCCACCCAAGTGCAAGTACAAGCCTTATAACAGCAAAAAGTGAAAGTGGATGATAGTGAGAAGCACAGCAGGAGGAATAATGGGAAATTCTGGGGAGTCCCAGAAGTCAGCAGGAGACTCAACCTTAGGGACACTGTTCAAACCCTCCTCAACATTCTGCTTGATAGGGATGCTGTCACTCTCATTGAGCTGGACAGAGTCCATAGAATGGCAGATCATAGAACCTTTAATTCTAACAAGCCGAGAGACATCCTGTGCAGAATCTATTTTTATAGAGGAGGTGATACCGAGAAAGGTGAAGAAATCGATCAAGTTTGATGGTGCTACCATTACTATTTTTCCAGACCTGTCCAGCCAGATACTCTACATGAGGCGACAATTACACTCTCTATGGATTTAGCCTACATTTTACTTTGAGGACTTGTTGCTGGATAATTTTCCCTCATTCCTCATGCAGCTTAGAAGAGTGGTCCTTTACTGCTCTCATGGTTTGGAAGGAGTAATGTTATCAAAATGAACATCAATCCCTGCTTTTTTTTATACCTTTTCCAAACCCTTCCAATAAAATTTTCAGGAGTATTCCTAACTCTCTGTTCAGGTAAAGCACACCGCATTTCCCAACAACTTTTGACCAGTCCCAAGGCCTCAAGTGGAATAGGCTTACTGGATGTCTTTAGATATCATAAGGCAACACAGTTGGCCTGGATTCTTTATTGGTGCCACCCCTTTGGCAAACAGTGGGTCCATCTAGAACAACCATTTTTAGAATGCACACTAGGGGGCCACCTGTGACTACACCAAGACATACCCCCCAGCATATCTTTTATCATCCAACCATTGATACAACACTGTCCTTATTTAGGGCCTGCAGGCTTTCAATCCTGAAAGACTCCATGCTTGACTCCCCCCCCCCCATAGTGAAAAGTAATGTAAGTTTGCCATTGCTTGACCCATAAGCAGGTAGGTCTCTGTTGCTACAAACCCCAACAGAGTTTGAGAACCTTTGCCAGAAGAGCCAACTCCACATTATGTGTCAGAATCTTACAAGATTCTGACATGTTCAACCACCACATCACCTCCAAAATACTTGGAAAAATGAACACATATGTAAGATCACTCCAAGGGTCAACTGCCACTTTCCAAATATGTCCAATCAATCCAAAATTGTCAAGAGTACTCGGCCTTTCCTCATGGATAGTATGGAGAGAACAATAGGAGAGTAGAGTAGAGTAATACTGCTAAAACCTTGCCATTTAATATATGCTGCTCAAAAAATTTAAAGGAACACTTTTTAATCAGAGTATAGCATCAAATCAAATACACTCCTGGGATATGGATGTGGTCAGTTAAGTAGTAGAGGGGTTGTTAATCAGGTGTACTAGATGGGAAACAATGAGACGACCCCCAAAACAGGAATGGTTTTACAGGTGGAGGCCACTGACATTTTTTCCCTACTCATCGTTTCTGACTATTTTTCACTAGTTTTGCTTGATTGGCATTTGTCATTGAACACCAAAATTGGTAGGTCTGCCACTTGCACTCTGTGCTTTTCACAGATGAGAGCAGGTTCACCCTGAGCACATGTGACAGATGTGAAAGGGTCTGGAGAAGTCGTGGAGAACGTTATGCTGCCTGTAACATCGTTCAGCATGACCGTTTTGGTAGTGGGTCAGTGATGGTCTGGGGAGGCATATCCATGGAGGGACGCACAGATCTCTACAGGCTAGACACTGGCACCTTGACTGCCATTAGGTATTGGGATGAAGTCCTTGGACCCATTGTCAGACCCTACGCTGGTGCAGTGGGTCCTGGGTTCCTCCTGGTGCATGACAATGCCTGGCCTCATGTCGCGAGAGCATGCAGGCAATTCCTGGAGGATGAAGGAACTGATACCATTGATTGACCCCCGCGCTCACCTGACCTAAATCCAATAGAACACCTATGGGAGATCATGTTTCCATCCGACACCACCAGGTTGCACCTCAGACTGTCCAGGAACTCATTGATGCCCTGGTCCAGATCTGGGAGGAAATACCACAGGACACCATCTGTTGTCTCATTAGGAGCATGTCCCGATATTGTAAGGCATGCATACAAGTACGTGGGTGCCATACAGATTACTGAGTACCATTTTGAGTTGCTGCAATGAAATTTCAGCAAAACAGGCTAGCCTGCTGCATCATTTATTCACTTTGATTTTCGGAGTGTCTTTGAATTCAGTCCTCTGTAGGTTGATCATTTTCATTTGCATCAAACGATGGGGCATCCTTATGTTCCTAACACATTAGTTTCCCCAGCGGCCCCCTCAGTTATGAATTATGCATACTTACATTGGTCCAAGCTGGACCAATGTAAGAAAGCAATAAAGATCATACCTGCAGTTCAGATTTAAACCAAAGTGACATATACAGTAAATTCACCGATCACCGAATGCCTGTCATGTGATCAGACCGTGATCCTCTGCAGTTGTACATGAGTTTGAGCATTGTGCAAGTATTTGCATTCATATCTTATTTTCATAAACCAATCACAACAAAAATGTGTCCAGCAGTAAAAGTAAATGGGGAAGAGGCTGAAATTACCAATCTTGGGAATCCATGAGCTATTCAAGGTGATTTTCAAGTGCCTTGTGTGTTTGGAAATGGTGGATCATGGTAAGACTGCTATCCCAGTTCCAATGGGTGACTCTCACACGAGCAACAATAAAACCTGACAGAATTCTGGCCATTCTTCTATCTATCTAATAAAAAAGTTTTGAATATAAACACACTAAAAGAACTTTTGTCTCTCCTTATATATAGAATAATGCTCATGATCTCTTTATTACCTAGAAGAAGCTCAGACAAGCCTAATTTCCTGCTAGAGGCCCAAATATTTACAGACCATTAACTGCCCTTGCGAACACTGCATCCACAAATAGGAAAGCAGATCCAGGAAAACAGCTTTTCACATTACATATTTATTACTGACCTTGTATTGCAGAAGACGTGAGTATTAAGTTCCCCTAAAATATACATCACAGTCTGTATCTTCTCCTGTCTCCCTCCTGCACTGATGTCAATGTAGCAAATAGGCAGGTGGCAGCCAGGAGATTACACCTGGAAACTCACAGACTCAATAATTATGTTTATTGGCTGGAATCTGCATGGTAATACCAGAGATTTTCCAAGCTTGCCACTCCAGAGCATGACAGGTCAAACATACACTTAGGCTTGGTTTACACTGGATGTGATTTTAAATTGCGTGTTTTGTTTCCCAAGTTTTCTGAAGATTTCCCAACGATTTCTTGCATTTTCCTTTGCCTTTTGCAGTGCAATTTCTATTGTAGTCTATGCGAAATTGCAACAAACTGCAGATAAAGTAATACAAAAACTACTTTTGAAATCGCAGTGCAGCAAATAGCATGCAAATGTTAAGACACTCAAATTCACATTCATTAGATCCGATTTCAGGTATTATTTCAATTCCCAAATTGCACCTGAAATTGCGGCAGTGTAAACCGGCCCTTAAACTAAACACTAATAAAATAAAAAGCTAATAGATCATATTCTCTTTTCATTAGCAAATCATCAAATGTGTTTTTCCATTCTCAAAGCATTTCTTCTTGAAGTCAGTTTTGGGCAATCCTCTTAAAAACAGCATTCTCTCCTGGCAGGAGGAAGAAAGAAGGCAGGAGGCAGGAGGAAGGAGGGTCCTTGGGTATAGGGGGGTTGGCACCAGCTAGCACTCTGAGCTCCATTGCTTTGCACAGACTTTTTCAGCCCAACTTTTAACATCTTATAGTAGAGGACTGCAGAGGGATTATGTTTAGAGGTGGCCAAGGAAGCTGAACTAAAGTGTACACTAAAGGATATCACTTCATAACATTGGCATCAACCTGATTTTAACACTTTAGAGCAGGGGTCTCCACTCTTTCTACTGTGGCCATTGGGAGTAGAAATTGCCCTGGCGTCAGTAGGAGTAAACAGTGCATCTCTGGCATTAGGGGGAGGAAGTGTGCCCCATTGTTGGTGTCAGTTGGTGAAATAGTGCTCCATTGTTGGTGTTAGTGGAGGGAATAGTGCACCATCATTGATGTCAGTGGGGGAAATAGTGTTGATATCAGTAACAGGAACTTTGTCAATGTCAGTAACAGGAACTATGCCCCCTTGTTGGTGGCAGTGGTAGGAACAGCATCTTGCATCAGTGAGAAGAAGTGCCATAAGGGCCAGATAAAAGCAAGAAAAAGGCAGCATCTGGCCCCTGGCCTGCAGTTTGGAGACCACTGCTTTAGAGTCAATGTGTTCTTGATCCTGTAAATCAGGGGTCTCCAAACTTTCTAAACAAAGGATCGATTCACTGCCTTTCATACTATAGGGGGACCAGATTGTGGCCAGTGACAATAGAAAATGTTCCTTCATCAGTGGGAGTAAACCAAGTCTCAGACTTGGTGGTCAGTGGGGGTAAAAAAAAAAAAAATACATAGCACTTGTGGTCAGTAGGTACCTCATCATTTGTATCAGTTGGAGGAAGAGTGCCCCATCATTGGTATCAGTGAGAGGAATACTGCGCCATTATTGGTATCAGTGGGAGCAATAGTGCCTCATCATTGGTAGCAGTGAAATGAATAGTTCCCCATTGCTGGTTTCAGTGGGATAAATTGTGCCCTATAATTGGTATTAGTGAGAAGAATAGTGCACCATTGTTGGTATTAGTGGTAGGATTGTGCCCCATTGTTGGAATCAGTGATAGCAATAGTGCTTCATATCAGTGGGGGGAACACTGCTCCAAGGGCTGGGTAAAGGATAGCAATGGTTGCAACAAGCACACTAACCACTGCTCTGCATCATAAAGGGTCTGAAATATGAATGATCCAAAATACTAACTAGCATGTCTGTTAGGACTTTTTTTTGGCCTAGTTTAAGAGTTCCTGGTGTCCTGTAATTTTTTAAAAAGCCCCAATTACATTTTGTTTTTTCACGTGGCTACGTAGAAACATTCTTTCAGAAATGATCAAACACTGTATATACCTGTATACTGTATATATATTTTGGGCATTTAGCTTGTCTTGCTGGGAAGGTTTCTTGGCAACTGGAAGGCCACAAGTTGGCAACATTTGGTTTGCATGAGGAATGTGTCTCTAGTTTTCAAAAGGTATACACTGCTAGAGGTTATTTAAGGACTAACTATTAATATAAAGCATGCTGAGGAGTTCTATTAGTTTAGGATGGCTGACAAATGTTGGTGGGCATAGCAGAATGTGTTTGTTGTTATAATTTGTTAAGCTCTGGGTCATTATCACAGCACATGTTAGCATGGATTGGAAATATGAAAGTGCAAAATTGCAAAAATCACCCTGTTAATAATGTAAAATGAGAACTTTCTGGGTGAAATCACAGCAAGTTCATGAACATCCCTGGAGATGTGCAACGGGCAGGATTCATTACATTTTCCATCTCACTGAACCTGCTGGAAAAATAGCCTTTTCCTAGGAGGGAAAGAGTCAAGGTTCAGTCTATTGTTTCAATAGAAACGGACACAAATTAAACAAAACCAGTATGTTTATCAAGTATGAAGAGTTAGTTAAAGGGGACCATTATATTTCAGCCAGGAAAACATAGAAGTAATGATGGCAACAGAGAACAAAATAAAAATAATAAGTATATTACCACCAATTTAAAACACATCCCGCTCTCCTGCCCACTCTGCTGCCATATACAGTGGCATAGTCCACAAAATACAGTGTGTTTACTGCAGAAACTGCTGTGTCTGGATACCACAGTAAGTGGTCATGTGGTCTTTGATAAAGAAGAAAATCAGAAGTCGGATTAGATCACATGTCTAGAAATATGCTTATGCTACTACCACCAAGATATCTCATGGCAGCAATTTCATGAAGCAGAAGTGCCTCATTGTTTCATCTGCTGTATATGACACTGAGGGGTCCACATATTAGTCCTCATGCACATGGATACATACCAACATATAGCTGCCAATACAAGCAAATGGTTGTACTAGGTTATGCTCGGGTAAATGCAGATGGCTTCTGCATTAGCATTTACCTGCATTGCATGTACAGTGCTTCTCCTCAAATGCAAAAATGACGTGTACAGGCAGAAGTGCTGTGCATGCATGGGTAAATGCAGAAGCCATCCGTGTTTACCTGAGCATGGCCGTGCACAGCCGTTAACTCTCATTGTCGGTTGTATGAGGCACATGTGGCTCCCTGTACACCAGAAAGTGCTGGGGATTTTATGCCTCAGCACACAGGAGCTGTTAATCACCCATGTAGAAACAGCAGAGATAGAGGGGGTGCACCAGCCTAGTGCATTATCCAGAGAATGTTTACTACAAATCAAAGTAAAAACTACTCACAAGCATAAAAGATTATACGTTCATCATGCCACTCATCCGTGGCCAAATGGAGGCATAGCCCAGGCACGGGAAACCATGCCAGGGTCTCAAAAGGCTAACATGTTTCAAAGGTAAGCCCTTATTCCTCAGAGCCTAACACTAAAATGATCACATAACCAGCTTTATAGCTTCCATCATATCTCGGGAACCTGGAAACTTCCCCTTGCTTCTCCTAATATGGGAGGGGTCTGCTATCAATGAAAAAAAATCGGTAATGGAAAGTATATATTTACACTCATATAGTGTTCAGATATTTTATAATACTATTATTGTATGGAAACATAAATACATACATATAAATACACATATGCATATGCATCAATATTCCCCTCTATGAAAGTGCACATTACCCCAGTGTGTGAGCACACTTGATAGAAAATACAGGCTTGATCTGGGACTGGCCATTAGAATGGTTGCTAGAGAGTATCAGCATCAATTTGTAAAAGGTTTGTCCCAGGTCTTCTATTATTTTTCTTGTCTGTTATTTCCTGGTGTGCTAGAATGCACGCCAATGTGCTGGCAACCAACATGTGTTCCCAGAAGCACTTCCGTCCACCGTGATGTCACATCCGGTCTGCGGTCACCATGTTGTTGGAGTACACCTCTAAAAGCCCAGGCTTGTCTATTGTCCCATGTAAAGCACTTTTATGAAAAGGAACAGTTACTGCTCATAAGTAGAGCTTTTGTACCCATTATTAGTGACCATTATTAGTGAAACTGAAGGATCGATGTTTATCAATGTATTCTATATAGACACATGGGAATTTTTAGAAAATGATGGCAAATTAATATTGGGTTGCAAGCGTGCAAAGTGATCAAAAATACCGATATCCATGGGGGGTTAATTTGGAAACAATATCAAATGGGATTTTTTTTGTAAACATGCAAAAAAAAACAGCAAAAGGGTTTTTGACAATAAATATGCAAACAATGGCTTACAGATAATTATAATTGCCATTTAGAAAAAAAGAGTAGTATCCCTATTGCTATATAGTTAGCTGGGAAGGGGAATCCATAGCTCCCATGATGTATGATTAACCACTTCCATGCCACCCTTAGCAGAAATACTGCTACAGGGCAGCACGGGGGCACAAAATTATACTGTATATGTGATTTTGCAATTCTGGGTAGGGGGCACGTGCGCTCCCTACCCGCGATGCCATTTGCGGCCTCGGCTGTCAATCATCGGGTCCCGGGTGATTCTCCGCCAGCACCCAGCGATCTCCGAGAATTATCAATGGGGGGAGAGACCTGTGAATAACACAGATCTCTCCCCTGTCAGCTCAGGCACACAGCTTTGTATGGCTCTGCATAGGAGAACCATACAAAGCAGTGTGCTTACAGTGTAAAGCACACACACAGCACACTGCAAAACAGCACACAGTTAACCCTTTGATTGCCCCACATGTTAATCCCTTCCTGCCCAGTGCCATTAGTACACTGTCAGTGCTTTTTATTAGCACTGATCACTGTATTGGTGTCACTAGGGATGTCAGTGACACTAAGTCAGTTCCCAACAGTATCAAAATGCCCTCCACAGTCCCGCTATAAGTCACTGATTGCCACCATTACTAGTAAAAAAAAAATGTTTTTTTTTAAATTCCAATATATATACCGCCATTTTTAAATGCTATAACTTTCACGTAAACCAATTAATTTACACGTACTGGAATTTTTCTTAGCAAAGACATGTAGCAGAATACATTTTGGCCTAAATTTATGCAGAAATTTCCATGGCTGAGCAGCTGCATCTAAGCCTTACATCACCAAGTACAAAGCGTCGGATGCAGTGCTGTAAAGCACACCACCACTGGACTCTGGAGCAGTGAAGACGTGTTCTCTGGAGTCATGAATAGCACTTCTCTATCTGGCAATCCGATGGACATGTCTGGGTTTGCCAGGAGAACGGTACATGCCTGACTGCATTGTGCCAATTGTAAAGTTTGGTAGAGGGGGATTATGGTGCAGGGTTGTTTTTCAGGAGTTGGGCTTGGCCCCTTTGTTCAAGTGAAGGGAACTCTTAAGGCGTCAGCATACCGGACATGTTGGACAATTTCATGCTTCCAACTTTGTGGGAACAGTTTGGGGATGGCCCCTTCCTGTTCTAACATGACTGTGTACTAGTGAACAAAGCAAGGTCCATGACAACATGGATGAGCAAGTTTGGGGTGGAGGAACTTGACTGGCCTGCACAGAGACCTGACCTCAACCTAATAGAACACCCTTGCGATGAATTATAGTGGAGACTGTGAGCCAGGCCTTCTCATCTGACATCAGTGCCTGACCTTACAAATGCGTTTCTGGAAGAATGGAAAAACATTTTCATAGACACACTCCTAAACCTTGTGGACAGCCTTCCCAGAAAAGTTGAAGCTGTTATAGCTAAGGGTGAGCCAACTCAATATTGAACCCTACTGACTAAGACTGGGATGCCCTTAAAGTTCATGTGCGTGTAAAGGCAGGCATCCCAATACTTTTGGCAATTTGCGTGTAGATGTGTGTGTGTGTATACAGTATATATATATATATATATATATATATAAACTTGTCAAACAAAAACAAACTCAAAATTGGTCAGGACAAACTATTTAACCCCTTGCACCCTGATCGCAAGTATGCGGCCTATCCGTGTCTGGGCCTTGATGCCAGGCAGCCGCATATTTCCATGCAATTAGAAATTACATATGTGCTGAGAGTGCATGCCCTGTGCGCTCCCAGCACATATGTCCGCGACTCCTGGAAAGGTCCCATCTCCCCTTTTGATTGGGACATTTTTCAATCATGTGACCTCCATGACAGCGAATCACGGCGGTCACATGACCCTAAATCCCCTCCCCGCCTCTCGGCTTCTGAAACTCTTAAAGGGTCAGGAGGCACCAGTGCCAAGAGGTTAACTATGCTGTGTATGTCAGCATCTTTGTTTAGCCCAGCAGGGGCCATACTCCCAAGAGTGAGTATGTGCATGAGACCTAAATGTTTTCACACAAGACTAACATAACTTTCACCCAGCACTTAAATCCAACTGGAAAAATATTTAAACTCTCATGTATTACCTACTCAGCGATCACCTGCGAGCGATCGCCTGCGAGTGATCGGCCCTGGAAGTAGACTGCTTCCAGGGCCAATAACTTGCAGGTAAATGCTGCATATTGGCAGATTGACATGTCTGTATTTACTATATTTAATGAGCATACAACAGCATTCACCTTCCCCCCAGAATGACAGGGGCAGTGGTGAATCTGAGTGTATGTGAATGAGAATTTTAGCTTAAGCTCTTCATTCATAATGCTGCATCCACAAGTGTGTCGGATCTTAAATAAAATCAATTGGTAAATCTGCAATTCAACATTTGAAAATGGCTCAGAAGGCACCTGTGTTGTCAAATTATTTGTTAGCTATATTATAAATACAGTGAATGCAATTGAGATTTGGACTTCCTATTGAAATATGAATTGATCTTTCACCATTTTGTGTATTATATTTATCTTTTACTGCATTTAAAGGAAACCTCTAAATGCAGTACTCCAGTATACTCTAAGTCAATGATCTGTAAGAACTTTTTAAAATAGAAGATAGACTATGAGAAGCAATCATGCCCTTCATACTAAGATTTTAACCCTACTTAGGTATTTATAACCGGGTTAACATTGGGCCAATGACCATTTTCAGGGGAGTGTATGCAAAAAGGTAATCAACTGAATTTTAATTTTGTAGCTTTGTGATTTGGATAGCAATAAAGGGAAGAAAAAAGTTGGGAGTGCCTCAGGTCTGTCTTCTAATTTGCAGTGTCAGATCTTGGAATATGATGAGTACCAGGATCTAGAAAGGACTATAGCAGCAAGAACTGAAAGATCCTGTACTGTAGCAAGTATGATCTGTCCAATTGCTTCCCCTGGAAGTTCATAAGTGCCACAAAGCTCCCAGTTGACAGAATTAATCATCTGCATACTTATTCCATGTCAGTGCCTCAGAAATTACTGAAGCCAATGGCCCAACATGATAGCTGGGTAACTAGCATTGGCAAGATGTTACATTGGCAAGATGTTACAAATATATACATGTTTCCCATGTGAATATTATTATTATTATACAGTATTTATATAGAGCTAAAAGGTTTGCTCAGCGCTGTACATTATAGTGGGGGACAGAACATGAGACAATACAGTAACAAAACAATACACGAGGGGTTAGAGGGCCCTGCTCTTTCGAGCTTACAATCTAGGAGGGAGGGGATATTGGTACAGGAGGAAGTGGCTGTTGGGGATGGAGTGGTAGGAGGAGTGGAGGAGATCGGCTGTTAGGTGAGGGCGGGGTAGGCTTCCCTGAAGAGATGGGCTTCAGGGTGTGCCTAAAGGTGAGTATGGTAGGTGACAGTCTGATGGATTGGGGTAGTGAGTTCCAGAGGATGGGGGAAGTCCTGGAGAAGTCCTGCAGTCGGGCGTGGGAGGTGGAGACCAGGGAGCTAGAAAGTAGCAGGTCTTGTGAGGAGCGAAGATTACTGGTAGGGTGGTATTTGGGTATCAGGTCGGTGAGGTAGTTTGGGGCAGCATTATGAATGGCTTTGTATGTCTGTGTTAGTAGTTTGAATTTAATGCGTTGGGCAATCGGGAGCCAGTGGAGGGAATGACAGAGGGGGTGGCAGAAGCGGAGTGGTTGGTAAGGTGGATGAGTCTGGCCGCTGAGTTCAGGATAGACTGAAGCGGGGATAGTCTTCAATGAGGTAGGCCGGTGAGAAGGGAGTTGCAGTAGTCCAGACGTGATATAATAAGGGAGTGAACGAGTTGTTTAGTAGTGTCTGGGGTTAGGAACGAACATATTTTGGAGATGTTGCGGAGGTGGAGCCTGCATGAGTTTGCCAACGATTGGACATGGGGTTAGAAGGACAGGTTTGAGTCTAGAGTGACACCTAGTACTTTGGCTTGTGGGGTGGGACTGATGGTGGCGTTGTTGGTCATGATGGAGAGGGTGGGGGGGGGGCACGGGCTGGGGGGAAAATCAGGAGCTCGGTTTTGGAAAGGTTCAGTTTGAGGAAATGGAGCGACATCCAGTCTGATATGTCGTTCAGTAGGTGGGTGATACGGGTGTAGACTGAAGGGGTGAGGCGAGGGGTGGAGAGGTAAATTTGCGTGTCATCAGCGTAGAGGTTATAGTTGAAGCCGTAGGAGTGTATCAGTTTGCCGAGGGAGGAGGTGTAGATGGAGAAGAGAAGGGGCCCGAGGACCGAGCCTTGGGGGACCCCAGCAGAGAGGGGGAGAGAGGGGGAGGTGGTAGCGTTATAGGTAATGCTGAAGGAGCGTTGGGATAGATAGGAGGAGAGCCAGGAGAGAGCGGAGTCTCTGATTCCGAGAGAGTGTAGTTTGTTAAGGAGCAGGGGGTGGTCGACTGTGTCGAAGGCCGCGGAAAGGTCGAGGAGTAAGAGGACTGAGTAGTGGCTATTAGCTTTGGCGGTTAGCAGGTCATTAGTGATTTTGAGTAGGGCGGTTTCGGTAGAGTGTAGGGGACGGAAGCCAGACTGTAGTGGATCAAGGAGGTTGTTGTCAGTGAGGTGAGCGCTTAGGAGATTGTAGACTAAGCGCTCAAGGAGCTTGGAAGTAAATGGCAGCAGGGAGATGGGTCTAAGGTTGTTCAGGTCGGTGGGGTCCAGGGAGGGGTTTTTGAGTATGGGGGTGATGTGCGCATGCTTTAGGGGGGAGGGGAATGCGCCAGTAGAGAGGGAGAGATTGAGGATGTGGGTGAGGAAGCGTAGGATGGAGGAGGAGGAGGGTGACCAGAGGAGTTGTGTGGGGACAAGGTCAAGGGGGCAAGTGGTGAGGCGGGCTTCTGAGAAGACCTTAGTGACCTCCTCAGTGGTAGCAAGGCTGAAGGAGCGGAGTGTTGGGGAGGTTATAGTGATCTTATTTTGGAAGTGATTGGCAATCTCGTGGGCGGTGAGTGAGGTACTGGGTGGGGGTGGGGGGGGGGAGAGAGTAGGGATAAAGTGAAGAAGATCCGGCGAGGACAGGTGGAGAGGGTGTTGATGAGGGTTACGAAGTAGACTTGTTTGGTGGCGTGGAGGGAGGAGGAGTAGGTGAGAAAGGCGGATTTGTAGAGGGAGAAAGCTCGAGGGGAATATTCATTGAAATTAACCTTTGTCAAATCCCTGTTTTTATCTAATGCTTGAATAGCTGATTGTTGGTATATGTGGGGATTCTTAGCAAACAAATCAGTCTCCTGGACCCATATACGGTAGTTATATGAAGTTCTACTGCACGCACCCTGGCAGTGGAAGGTAGAACATGCATCAGTCTTGATATAAAGTAACATCTCCAAATAAAGGTGCACTGCACTTGTACATCAGGTGAGGGGAATAAACCTGTTTTTTGTATCTTTTGATGAAACGACTACCCTTAGACGTGCTCCCCTTTTTTTCTTTCCAGTGTAAGGAAGACCTTTTACTTTTCCTGGAGTTGGATAGTGTATAGAATGGTAAAACCCTTCTCAGGTATTTTTCTGCTGTCTGTGTCCCATCCTATAGACACTACAGGATAAAGCCAAAATAACTTCAAAATAAGAGAAATGCCATTTTAAAATGTTGTCATAGAACAAGTGTATCCCCTCTATTCCTGTTCAGGTGTCAAATTAAAAGTTTGGATTTTCTGTCACTCTCAGTCCTGGTGAAAATGATCACTGGAGAGGGTGAGTCTACCTAAAACTGACTATACACTATATGATCTGATTGAACAATATTCTTTAGATCTACAACTATGTAGGCCAGCCTGCTTTGAAATGATTGTTTAAGTGTGTCCTCATGTTAATAGTTTTGTAAATCTAAAGCATATCTGCCTGTATAACCTTTGTACAGTGTATGCCCAGCATAGGGGGGACAAAGCAATAAAAAAAACTGACAAATGTATTAACTTGTTACCACTCCATTCATAATGAAAAAAGTTTTGGCTTTGGATATGCTTTAATGCACTTTTCCAGCTATGTAGCTATAGGCACTGTAGATTCACTCATTGCAGTTCAGTGTTAAGGTAATGTAATGTGACATTGCAATAATGTGCTATTTTTGTTAGAGAGAGAGGCTTCTTAGAGTTTGTATGTAGAACGCGGAGGTATCTGAATAAGCATTTTCCACAAGCAGGTTGTCGGATCTGTTTGCTGTGGGTTCACTCTGAGACATACCGCATACTACTTTTTGTTTTTGCTCATAAAGCAAGTTTTAGCTTATGCTCTCACTATAAAAATATTCTCCAGCTTGTCCTTGTAGATATAAATGTGAAAGTCGAGGCAAGGTGAAACCTATTCCAAAATGCACGTCTGCAAAACTAGGACAATATCTTTATCACAAGAAAGATCAGGTGCTCCAGCTGTGACAGCAGGGTCATGGTGAGTGTACTGGCAACTGAGACAAAAATCTGATTTGCACTCGGTGTCCCAGTAGTTAGTGTTACTAATATGGGGGCATGTTCATAAAATGGTGAATAACTGATTTATTGCTTGTTTGTTGACTATACACAACTGGTATGCATTCAACACTTTTCAGCATTGTGAATCTCAGGGAAAAATCCAGTTAAAGTATGCAAACTATAAAAATTAACTTCTCTAATTTGCTCTGTTCTGTAACAAATATCACTGCAAGCATTTGATAAAAGAAGAAAAAAGTTTTGATCCTGCCAGTACTTGGTCCTTTGTTTGCTGTGCTTCCTGTTTGCAACTAAATTGTAATATTTCAATAAAACAAAGTGTGAAGAGAACCTGTCACCATCTTAGAAAATTGCAAGTAAACACACAGACAAATCAAGTATTTTAAATGCTTTATTGCTGCAATTTTCCTTTCCAGAAATGATTATCACATACCAAGGTGGAAGACAAGCTGACAAGAGAGGAAATTTCCTTCTAGAGACAGGCTTGACTGTGAGCTGTTTGTGCACATTGACAGGTATGTAGCTGGCCAGAACAGGCTGGAAGTGTGGTCTGCACAGGCAGTAGTCAGGCAGGGTAGCAGGCAGAGCTGAGACCAGGAGACGAGCCAAGATCACTACAGACGATCAGAAGAGGCAAGCCATGGTCAGGGTCTAGCCAAGGACAAACCGCAAATTAGTAAAGAGAAGTCATAGTTAGAAATTAGCCAAGGTCAGTACAAAAAAGGAAGAGCAAATACAAGTCCAAGGGTAAGCCAAGTTGGCAAATGGAAAGCAGATCTAGACAAAAGGTTCAAGTGGCAGAGCTGAAGACTATCTAGCAACTTCCTGGTTCCACTTTGTTTCTTAAATAGACCCCCCGGTGCCAAGATTGGAATTAAGCATGTATGTCCATACCTCACAACTTTCTGGAACGTTGGGAGGTATGGACATGACAAAAAGTATGTAGGCAAATTACTACATTCCATTACACAGAGAATTAATGCACAAAAATGATCGGTTAAACCCACAAGGGCTTTTTGTACCACTACTATTTCATTATACTAGCACTTTAAATTTTCAAATGTAACAATTTAGCAATTGGATGAAAGGCTGAACACTGTAAATAAAGTGCATTTTTTAATAAAAGTATCTACATCAGACCAAAATGAAGGACAAATGAGGAGGAAAGAGGCCAGGGAAAGTCCCTCAAAATCAGGGACAGTTTGGAGCTATGTGTGCCTGTGAGCCTATATGTATTCCCATATATGCCATTGTGTTGTAACATGGTAGGGCAGGAGCAAAAAGGGAAAATTGTAGAGTGTCACTTGAATCTGCTGGGGCTGCTGAGTTTGCTGGGGCTGCTGACATCACATCCAAACAGCAGTCTCAGGGCTCTTCTCTATACAAAAGAGGATTTTACAGGTAAATATTATACCTGAAAATATCTTAAAGCAGAATTAAACCCTCTAATACTTTACAGCCAAGGGAGTTGCCACATTAGCCTCTGTTTAATCTGCAATTACTATGGTGCTGCACATGTGATCAATTATGACACCAGTCATTTGATGGTTTGGAAGTTCAGTTGAGGGCAAAAGTAAATTTGATGGTTATCATTGACAGCATGCCTTGAATTTACCTGTTTTGGGAAACAGTTAAATCGACAGTTTTAAAGAGTACCTCCACTGTTGTGAAAAAAAAACAATCTCTTCTGGGGGATCAATTTACACTGCAGAAATGTTAATAAACATTATATCAGATTTCTACATTTGTTGCTGTGAAGAAATAGTTGATTGTTCCTTTAAACTGATCATCTTCTGATTCTGAATGGGAGGGTCTGGTTCATTATAATCAGCTGATGCACTTTCTATGCTTTAACCGCTAGCCTACAGGGCACTTATACCCCCTTCCTGCCCAGGCCAATTTCCAGCTTTCAGCGCTGTCGCATTTTGAATGAAAATTGCGCGTTCATGCAACACTGTACCCATATGAAATTTTTATAATTTTTTGTGACAGATAGAGCTTTATTTTGGTGGTAATTAATCACCTCTGGGTTTTTAATTTTTTCTTAAACAAACCAAAAACCACTGAAAATTTTGAGAAAAAAATGTTTTTTTTAGTTTTTGTTATAAAATTTTGTAAATAAGTGATTTTTCTCCTTCACTGATATGCGCTAATGAGGCTGCACTGATGGGCACTGATAGGCTGCACTGATGGGCACTGATGAGGAGGCATTGGTAGGTGGCACTGATGGGCATTGACAGGCATCACTGATGGGCACTGAAAGGCAGCACTGATACATGGCACTGATATATGGCACTGATAGGCAGCACTGATAGGTGGCACTGACTGGCACTGATAGGCGGCACTGTTAGGCGGCACTGACTGGCACTGTTAGGCGGTGCTGACTGGCACTGTTAGGCGGCACTGACTGGCACTGTTAGGCGGTGCTGACTGGCACTGATAGGCGGCACTGACAGGCACTGATTGGAGGCACTGATGCGCACTGATAGATGGCACTGACTGGCACTAATAGGCGGCACTGACTTGCACTGATAGGTGGCACTGATTGGCAGCACTGATAGGTGGCACTGATTGGCATTGATAGGTGGCACTGACTGGCACTGATGGGTGACACTTAAAGGCAGCTCAGATGGGCACTGATATGTGGCATTGATGTACACTGGTAGGCACTGATATGTGGCATTGATGTGGCACTGATGGGCACTGGCACGAGGCACTGATGAGCACTGGCAGGTGGTGCTGCTGGGGCTACACTGATCATCAGTGCCCTTCGCAGAAAGCCGATTACCGGCTCTCCTCTCCTCTCAAGCTGTCAGTGTGACAGCTCGAGAGGAGAGAAATGCCAATAACCACCATTTCCCTGTTTACATGTGATCAGCTGTGATTGGACACAGCTGATCACATGACCGAGCCGACATCTTCGGGTCTTTCCGTGATCAGTGATCCGCTGTGTCCGAGGGACACAGCGCACTGCCGATTGCCGTGCTGCGTGCTCCCTGAGCCACGCATGCACGGTGAGAATGGGAGGACATCATATGACGCTCTCCCAGAACGAAAGAACCACCTTGCGTCCGTCATATTACTATATGGAGGGCGGGAGGTGGTTAAAGAGGAAAGCAGCATCCCTTTAGAAGGATTTAACTCTTGGGTAGATTCTCACAAAAACTTAAATTCTTATTACAGGGGATGTCTAGAATTGTACTTGTATGTTAATGCAAACTTCTGGTAAAATCAGTGAACCAATCATACAAGCAGAAAATAAAAATCTGGGGGCCTTCTGTACACCAGCACTGTATAGACATCTTCAGGTTGCCATATTGCATTCAATTTTACAGAAAATTACAGCAACTGCAGATTGAAAAGGTAAGGTTTTGTTTTATTAACATTAAATTTCAACATGGCTTGTGCAATTGTATCTGTTATATCATTATTATTGTTTTTTCACGTGATATATCTTTTTCTATGACAGTGGAGTTACCCTTTAAATATACATATAATCTTATGGGAAAATTGTTAAAATGAATGGTCTGGCAGCAGCATTTATCATTAACAGGGTAAAGGAAAATTAAAATGGTTTGGGGTCCAATTTTATTATTTTTTACATTTATATGTTTTGAATCTGTTTTACCACCTTCTATATACAACTACTGTGTGCTATCTAACGAGATGGCCCAGAGAGCAGCTTGCTTTGCAGCTCCCTCTGTCTAATAGAAATTGTGGATTCACTTGATAAGGAATGGGTAACTGCTGTGATTAGTCATTATGCACTGTAAACAGTAGACTTATTTTAGCATAATCATGCTAATGATATGAAAGCAGGACTAGAGCTCTACCTGCAAAGAAGACTACATAATATTCATATACATCATTTTATATTAAACTAACTTAAAATAAGAAAACATAGTCCTAAAATAGGAAAACAACATTCTACTTTGTATTTTCTGCACAGTGCAGACCACTACAGACAATGACATCCATGGCAAGTCCCCCTCTATCAACAACGACATACCTTTGTCATTAGGTAACAGATGTTTAGATGTATTGTAATTGTTGGTGTGTAGGGTTAGTGCTGTTATGGGATAGTAACGGGCAGGTTGTTAGTAGCTATTGAAGCAAAACAAACAGACTGAGGTTATTAGATTAGTCTTTCAGTCCTTTAGGGTTTTTTTCACCACAATTCCTTGCACTTTGACCAAATCATCTGACTGCAGGAAATCTGCAGATCAGGTCCAATATCCATCAGTTGGTCAACTGGTGTGGATTATATTACAATACAGAAGTTAAGTGTATTTTTTTCAAAAACCTCACTGCATTCTATGTATATTATAGAGCATTTTAGCATTATGATGAAAACCAGATATAATAGAAGCAAAAGACATCTTTATTCTTTTATCTTCTGAGATGCATGCAGAAAATAAAGCATCACTTACTTAAATACTCATGGACTGTAGTCTCACTGGAGTCTTTTTCTAAGAATTTCCCACTGATGCTGATGCTAGACTGTTGGATAAAAGGAAGATTTCACCACCACCTAAAGGGGGTCTTTGTAGTGTGCTGATCCAATGCTGGTGAATTCCCTGTCAGTCCTCATATTTCCAATCAATTCTGGATTAAGATGTTTTAGCACCCAAAGCAAAAAAGCCAAGTTGTCCCCACATGCAGTGCATTATACAAGAAATCAAGGCCATGATGCTTTAAGGCATGAAAAAAGGAATACATTTAATGTGCTGTGTGTGTCTAATTACACACAGAATACCAAATGGGAGCGCGTATGTATGAGTGCCTCCTTATTAGCCAGTTAGCTTAGGAGACACCTGCAAACCTGTTCAGGAGGGAAGTGGGGTGATGGCTTAGAGACAATTTTGTTATTGCTGTTATTTATTGTTGTTTGTCATTGTTTTGAAGAATTGTTATTTATTGTTAGTGTGGACCTCTTCTAAAAAAAGAAAAAATCATAAAAAATAGGGTTTAATTTCATTTTAAGTCTATGCCCCACAGAAATGTGGGGAGAAGAGGGAATGAGTAAATTAAATTATTTACAGTGCTGTTTTTCGATTTTCAACAATAAAGCATATTTAGTGAAATATTACCTTTTTAATTAATTAATTTATTATTGTATGCCTTTTACAAGAGACCGTACACTCTAAAAGTCTGTATTGTGTTTCTTTTTATATACTCTATGCCTACATAAGGTATTGGGCATAATACAAAATATGTGCACAAATTAGGGTTTAAATGCTAAAATGACAGTGTGAAATGAACTTCTAGGTCATTAGACCAGGAGGGTTCACTACTTTTGTGGCTGTGACAGATCTCACCTAGCTTGGTTCAGAGAGCAGAGATGTCTAAATCACTACCTTTCACTGGAGAATTATCCAGTCTGTTAATTTAATTTACTATTTACTGTTTGGATAAAAAATACATCCCCAACCTGAGGACCACAGCTCTGTCCCTTCTGTTGAGCTGACATTGTGATAGATTTTGATTGACCACAGGAAGAGTCTGGTATGGGCCCAATGAAAGCCTTGCGCACAGCTAACCAGAGCAAAATGTGTCAGTAGCATTGGCATTAATAGATGTGGATGGGGCTTCATTGATGCTGAGGGTAGGGGGTATATCTTCTTGCTTGCATCTACCAAGTGATTGAAACAGGCAGTGGAATGGATTTGATATTGTACTAATTAACTAAAGCTTTTCCAAAAAAATATAACCCCTCTTATAACCATATTGAACAAGGCAGTTCAAATAAAGATTATGTGACTAATATACAACAACCAATCAGATTTCACATTTGCTTAATCAGAAGCCATTAGAATAGTGAAATATGACTACAGTATGGTTCAGAAATGAAGTCTGTATCGTCCATTCTACTTTCTAGAGTAACATATGTGTACCCTGATACCTGCACTTGTGTGTACCCTCAGGATCTGGTCCCTCTTTTTAGATAACAGATGAAATACATTTAGCCTCACACTGCCAGTTCTATCTTCACTGCCAGTAATCACTATCTGCATTTTGTTGATGGATGTTTGTATTTGTTTCCTTTGATTTACATGACCTGACATCTCATATAACGAGCTTCCCATAGCAAACGCCATACCTAATATTCTATGCAGCACTAATCTATCACTCTCTGACCTTACAAGTGTTGGGGTCATGGATTCAATCAGCACAATGTTGTAGGGTGTAATTAATTACACTTTGTCCCTCCAACATCTTCTATGTGTGATGAAAATCATATTTTTAGAATGCTTCTCCAGGAAATAAAGCTCTGGCGGTCTCATAAATCTTACGCATTTTTATTTTTTAAGATGATAATTCCAGTATGTTCTTAAAGAAAACAATTGCTGCATTTCTGGGAAATAAGCATGTCTGCGCCAATCAGGACTGAATTTATTTGTTTACTGAATGCCCAGCTGACCTACAAGATGCCCGCTTAACTTTGTTTAAACTTTTCCCTTCATTTGCCACCAATGGGCTGTAGGAAAGGCCAGGAGATCAGAGGAAGTACATCTCCCATAGGAATACATGATTTTTAGCCCCAGTCAGTCATTGTATATATGACCTTGGCCTAATAACCCTTTCATGCAAGCTACTGAGCAGTGAATTAGATAGGATAATAGATGGCAAGTCATGGTGAGCAGGCACTCACTGTTTACTTTTACAGAATGATTCATTACCTTGTCCTAGGTATATAAATAATGCAGTGCTGGAAGTCAGTAATAAGAAAGCTGTACCATAGTTTTTTTTCCCATTGGCATTTGAACATTTTTTCTTATCTTTCTTTACATTTCTGTATTTTATATAATTTCATACAAATATATAGATAGGAATTTTAATGAACATTTTAAAGTTAAACATGAAACCAGTTAATACATGTCAACCTTCAAGACACATGTACTGTAATAAAAACAAAAGGTTATGCAGGGGGGGACAAGAGTTGGCAGCTGGTGACTTTTGTTCTCACTGTTATGTTGATCTTAGACTATTTGGCAGATGCCATGTTTAAAGTGCACCTGCGCCCAAACTATCAACATTAAAATATTACTAAAACAGTATGTAAGTATTTTAATGTTGATAGTCTGGGCACTTTAGTAAGAGCAGTAAGAGATTCAAAATAAGCCATCCCCGACCTCTAGTTGCTTGTACGGTGAAGTAATTTGTCCTCTAAGTTCCTCAAAGCTCACAACAAAGTCACATACCTGGTCTTGAAGCCGAAATGATTATAGGCTCTCCTTCTCACTGAGTGCTCCACACACCTGAGAATGGTAACAGGAGATGCTGAGCCCAAAGAAGCAGGGATTGCCAACTGTTCTGAGGACAGGTGGTGCTGTAGTAGTGGAACTTCTGCAGATGGGGAGGAGATGGTGAGACTGGTCCTTCAGGAGAGTACAGGATCATGCAGCCAGGCACAGCAGAAGGCAGGTCACAGCAAGCAGGTCACATCAGGCATGCAAGTCAAGAACGAGTGCCAAAGTCAGAACACAAAAATCAGCAGAGGAGAGATCAGGAGCGTAGTCAAGGGCTAGCTGAGGTCATACACAGGAAGCAGGCAGAGGCAGATCCATGGAGTGGAGCCAAGGTCAGATCCAGGAGAGAAGCAAGGGTAGTCCAGTAGCCAGCTCAGTCGATAACAGTAAATTAGACGTATAACCACACAGGAAGCAAGTGCAACAGGGAGCTGAAGACCAGTCAGCAAAGTGAACAACTGTCATCCTTATAAAGGCCAGAGAGCGCAAAGTTCTGTTGCACATGATGTGTGCCAGTGCACACAAGCATGCATTGCAAATTAATATTCGTGCATTGTGAACTAACATGGCCATGCTGGGTATTGACAGGCATGCCAGTCCTTCGAGCCAATCTTCTCTGGCTTATCATCTGACACAAAGCAAAGTTTCAGTCAGTTTCTAAAGGCCCTTTCATGCTGGTGGTCAGTCTTGAGCCATCTGTCAGTTTTTCAGACTAACCCAGGCTGAAGAAAAACAAAATGCCTCAAAAACATGTCCCCACCCCTGACACCACTCCATGAGGATGTATTCCAGGAGGGCGTGTTTCCATTGACAAGCAACATCTCCACCCATGCAGACCAGAGCTTCCCACTTCTGCAGTGCTTCCATTCTGTTCCAGCCCAGGGAGGCTTTCTGAGCACCCAGCTACACATGCGTGGGTCATCTGCTCCTGTGGTCATGGTATGCCTTGCCTCCTAGTGTTTTTCTGAGTGCATTTACAATTTTTTTTTATTACAATAAATGTTCATGTTTTAGACTGCTACGCTATATTCCTTGAGAGGGTGTGCATTTGCCATGACCAATACCATCATTACTGTTGTGCCCATGATTACAGATAATATATGGTGAGTTACTGATTCACCACCTCTTATTAATGTTATTCTTTTATTTTTATTTTTCCATTTGTCTATCTGTGTCCCCCCAATTCAGCCCTGTTTCTTCCTCTACTAATTACACCTGGTATTTGAGATGTGCACTCTGTAGCGCTTTTACTGTTTTCAGATTGAACCACAATGTATGTCTATAACGTAAATGGACATACGTCTGTTACATCTCTTTCATCCAAGTCCATTTGTTTATACTTTTCTTCACCTATTACTATTTAGGCCTCTTACACAGGGACAATCCGATCGGGTCCGCCTGCCCGTCTTTCGGGCAGACCCGATTGGAACCTCCATTCTCCTCTATGGAGTGGCAAGTGTCCGTTTACACCTGCCAACATCCAATCCGATTCAACCCGCAAAAAAGGGATGGATGGGGTCCGTTTTCATCTGACTGCCCATTGAGGAGAGCGAGCTGTCATCCACTTGCTAAGCGGGGATCAGTGGAGAAATCCCCCACTGGGTAAGCGGATCCGCTCAATGGGTCCGATCATGTGAAAAGACCCTTACTTCACCAACTGAACAAAGTGGATGTGTGAAAAACAGATGTATACTGATTATGGATGTATAAACTGATGTGAACTGATGTAAAAGGATTCAGTTTTCATCAGTTTTTTTCATCAGTTTTTGTGACAGAACTGACAATGCATGTGAGAAAGGACCCTAACAGCTTGGAAGCACCTGCTGTTTGCATTACAAGGTTGGCAGACTACCAAGAATCTGCTGCAATAGAAAGTAAT
Source organism: Staurois parvus (assembly GCF_062004578.1). NCBI lineage: Eukaryota > Metazoa > Chordata > Amphibia > Anura > Ranidae > Staurois > Staurois parvus. The sequence goes on from NW_028318841.1 coordinate 1,713,473, forward strand.
AGGAAAAAAACTAAAATCTCTGTGCCTCTGTTGTGGACTTTGAATATTAATTTTACCATGATTTCTACAGGTACAATAGGCAAGTGAGGTGAGTAAAGGCTTGTGCTTACCTGCTCACACCAATACAACTGTATGCACATTGACCGATGCATGACATTGGACACCAAGGGGATTACCATTATTTTCTACTGGGTTTGTTCATTTCTCTTCCATACATCTTGGGAAAAAAAGTACAGGTGTTTTTTATGTGACAATGTGCAGTTTGGCGCCACCAACTTCAGCAGGAGCACATGAAATGCATGAAAACACACCAAAAAATGTAAATGCGGATGGACAAGTGTAAACCTAGAAGTGCTTGTTCAGAATATTTAATACCTTAGTAATGCCTTGTATAGCGCAACAATTGTCCGATAATCTGATCGTTAGTGCACAGCTTTCGAGAGCACATCATGGCAGTTCATGCAAAATTATCTGAAGGGAGAGACACGAAAATGTTTCTTGTACAGTAACAGAATGAACGATTTTCGTTTAATCGGTACAGTATTCGTCTGTAAAAAATCAAGCAACTAAAACCACGCATGCTCAGAAACTAAAGAATACATTATAATACAATACAATACCTTACTTCATTTCTGAAGTTTTATTCTGTCCTGAGAATTTTCGTAACTTTAGTAATCTCTTCATTTTTGATCTGAGACCAGCATGCAAAAAAAAAAGATGATCATTCCCCTGAAATTCTCATCTTGTGTACAAGGCTTAATAATAGCCTGGACCAAGGTTCATTTAAATGTTATTTGTGATCCTGTACCATAGTAGCACTATATACTGATAAACCCTGAAAGAGTGATCTCACAGTACCATTATAAATTACACCAAATATTTCTACAGCAGCCAGGTAAAAATTTGAACAATGTACCAATAAAAGTGTGTCTTAACGAGTAAGGGGGTATGGTATAACTGGTATGGACACAAAGATCAATGTCATCATTCTAAAATCTCCTAAAACCTGAACAATTAAAAATGAACTTGAAGTGAATCAGACGTGGTATAAAAGGTAATTAAAGTGTTATAAATGTTTGCCCTTTATGATGCTTGCCAATACATGCATCATGTGCATTCCTGTGCCTCTGTACAGGACCTTTGGATCCTAGACCAAGACTGTACAAAAGGTCCACAACCTCTGTTCAAGTTAATTTTAAAGTATAGCTCCAGTCTCACCCCAAAAAGATAAAAGTCAGCAGCTACAAATACTGTAGCTGCTTACGTTTAATATAAGGACACTAACCTGTCCAGGGATTCAGCGATGTCCTCACCCAAGCTGATTCTCCAATCGGCTTCAGGTGCAGGAGCTGGCATCTTGGGTAAGGGGCTGCGGGGGGGAGGAGAAAGGGTCGAAAGATCACCACCACGGCAATCTTATCCGGAAGTGGGAGTGTGTATCTGTCAAATCCAGGTACCTGCTCCCCCCCCAAAAAAAAAAAAAAATTTTCATGTGTGACAGTGGAGGGAGGGAGGAGGAAAACAAGTGGAAGTTCCCCTTTTGGGTGAAGTTACGATTTAAGCCCCTCTCCTTATGGTATTGCTTCCATAGTTACATAGTCAGTGAGACCGAATAAAGACACCAGGTCATCCAATTCAACCTGTGTAGGTGTGTGCATGTGTCTTTATTTGAGTGTTTATGGCCTTTGGTATTAATTCTCACCCCTAGAATTTAACTCTTTTAATAGTTTATTGCCATTGGGTGAAGTTCAGCGTTCAGACTAGGAGGAGTTTAACTTTGACTTAGGGAGAAGCTCAGGCTCTGTGTGTACTCTGGAACAAGGATCCAAAATTGGTTTTAAAATTAACACTACAAAATTACCAAGTTAACTTTTAAGGAAACACAAAGTGTTTGCACTCTACCATTGTTGCTAACTTTTGGGCCATGTCTGTTTCACTTTAAGTTCCTTCAGCAATTTTCTTTTTTTTTTTACAGTGTTACATTCATTTTTTTTTTATCATTTTATTCCTATCAAAATCTAAACATACCTTTTGATAGCAATAAAGGATGGCAGATCTTCTTTATGGAGACATCTATAAGACCCCAGATCTCTAAACTACCCTGGAAAGCATGAGATTAAAAAAAACATTATTCCCATGCTTTAGAAAAAAAAGCCAGTTTTTCATCTGCCAGAACTGGAACTGATGTCATGACGTCGCTTCTGGTCTCCTATACCATAGAGATGGCTGGGGACCTTCCAGACACTGGCCAGCTCTGTGATAAAAAAAAAGGGGGGTGATTGCGAGCGCATAAAACCACATAAGCAGCCAGCATAGAAAGGTAAACCTCTGCATCTCTAAAAGACAATAAATAGTAATAAATATGTGGCGCTAAACACTACAAATGCAAAAAGTGCACAATGATGATATTGTACAATAATATTAGTAAACATATATCAAGTGAGCGCTAATAAGGTGCAAGGGTGATAAAGTGATAATAACATCTTATGATGACGTTTAGATATGAAAGCCAGAAATATGGTGACAACTGGTGGAAAGTTCATTCGGTCAAATACATGAAAGTTCATTCGGTCCAATACATGAAAGTTCATTCGGTCCAGATGTTAAAGTGATTTGTGCTCCGTGCTGGTGACTTCAGGTGATGAGAACCAGTGACACTATGCACTTACCAGAAGCACATAATAAATGTGCTTTAAAGATGTATCCATAAAGGGTCATCTGGGTCTGGTCTAGGGCTGCGGGGTCATCAAGCTCAATATGGACACATGGGATGATACTGCTCACACTAGGGTCACACTCCACTCATATACCCATCAAGCTCCAAGATCTCAGCATAAAAGGACACTCCAGGTCCTAAAATGGTTCCACCTTGCAGGGCTCGTAAATAACCCAGCCAGAGAATAGATAGGTGCCAATAATGAAGTACGTTTATTGTAAAGGCGAACAATCCAAGTATAAATGAATAAACTCACATGTGGTTGTACTGAAGTAAACAAAAATGGCCGCCGGCCTTCTTCGTGGCCGTGCGCAGTGTGACGTCACTCCAGTGGGCTCCTCCCTGACGTGTTTCGTGCACCAGCACGTTGTCAAAGGGGTGATAACCCGGCTCTGTGATAACCCGGCAGCAAATTTTGGACTCCCAGATTGCAGGGGAGAACACAGAAAAGTGCCAGTGGGCAGTGGAAGGGGCTTCCCCTTCTGCCACCTGTAAAAGCAATCCAGCGGCTAATCAGCTGCTATGATTGCTTTTAGATGAAAAAGCATTGCGAGCTGAAAAAAAAATACCGGGGTTATGGCATACAGCTGCAACCATAACCCCAGTATAACCATTTGATGTCAATAACATACATAAATGTGATTTGGCATCAAATGGTTAATAAAACAAGAATAGACCAGCATACTGTATATTAAAGTGGTTGTAAAGGATACATTTTTTAAAATAATAAACATGTTATACCTACCTGCTCTGTGCAATCTCTTGTGGACCTCTTGTGAAGTCCTTCCTGACAATATGCTCGGGTCCTCCTTTTCTCCGTGTGCCACCATAGAAAGCCATATCTTAAGGGGGTGCACCTGAGGGCTTGCTCTCGAGCTAGGATGTGTGTGTCCATAGACAGACACATTACAGCTTGCCCTGCTCCCTCCTCACTAGATTTGATTGATAGCTGTAACTTTACTCTCGCAATCAATATTAAATATTTTTAATCCTTATGCTACTAGCTTTAGTAAATAGGAAGGTATATTATATTTATTTGTTTTAAACATTTTCTACTGTTTTTTACATTTCTTCAGTTACTTTTTGGTTTCTGGCATAGGCCAAAATGATTTCATATATAGGAATCTTTAATATTATTTATTTATTACTGGTACTTATATAGCGCTGTCAATTTACGCAGCGCTTTACATGTATATATTGTACATTCACATCAGTCCCTGCCCTCAAGTAGCATACAATCTATGGTCTCTAACTCACATTCATACATACACATACTAGGGCCAATTTAGACAGGGTCCAATTAACCTAACAGCATGTCTTTGGAGAGTGGGAGGAAACCAGAGTACCCAGAGGACACCCACACAGTCACAGGGAGAACATTATGGACTTTTTTCTTTTATTTCATCTGGAGGAAGGCAGGGGGGGGGATTTCTCATCTAAGCATATCCTCCTGCTTGCATGCTTGACCTTGCAAGTGTGTACCAACAGCCAACGTATAATATACTGTGCATGTGCAAGATTTTCTAAGGCGTTGTAAGGGTAGATGGATTCCAGGAAGTAAATGCTGCCTTTGCTCAAGATGGCTATGGCTAGAATGCAGGGGATATGTTTTTCAAAGTGATTTCTCAACAAAATAAATCATGGAGACATGGATGGTTGGGTGAGTTTGCCATAAATTTTAAAAATGAATTAAATGGCATTTTCAGCTTGTGGTGTTCAGACACAAATAAGTTCCACTTTAATTTCAAGCTTCATGCAATGTATTGCTTTATTGACTTTAATACGTGTTTTTCTTTATTTCCATTCAAACCTACAACACCTAATTTCTAGTATCTACATATTTTCAACCCAGAAGAAAAGGATAAAACCTGGTTCAAAAGAAAAGATCAATATCCTGTTCTTGACCTAAAGTTAGTTGGCAGGTATGCAATTATCAGGGTGAATCAAGCCAGATCTCCCTACGTGCATCTATTATTCCCTATAGTGACTTTCCAAATAGCAGGCTGACACCAGCAGAGCAAAATCAGAATAACCTACATTCATGGACAGTCAAGTCAAAATGAATTACCATGCATCAATTTAACACTCGCAGTTTTGCAGCCCAATAGAAAGGCTGCCTTTCCTCATATAGTGTATTCAGAAAACTCAATGAGCTGAAGAAGCCAGTAAACAGACTGATCATTTTATATTTAAAGTGTTACGTATGATAGAGTGGAAGTACCATGTTTCTCTTTTTTTTTTTGGAATGCAGTTGCCATATTCTAAACTTGCATTAAAATGTTGACAACCAGTACATAATCCCTTATGCATTCCTGTCCAAATGTCCAATTGCACTCGCGGGGCACTTATTGTAATATTTAACAGACATTTGATTGTAAACTTTTTTACCTGTTTTTTATAATAAACATGTCATACTTACCTGCTCTGCACAGTGCAGCCCCAATCCTCCTCATCTGGGTTCCATTGACAGCACTCCTGGTTCCTCCTCTTTAGTCACTGCCCCCATAGGAAGCCGTTTCCTATAGGAGCACTCCTGTGGGCTCGATCCCAAGCCGCGCTTGCATCTATAGATACAGACAGCGTGACTCTGCCCTGTCCCCTCCCCCCGATCCCTTGTCACAGAATTTGATTGGCAGCAGCAGGACCCAATGACTCCTGCTTCTATAAATCTGCCCTGTGAAAAGGGAGCGAGAGGAGAGAGCTGCTGCTCTCTGGTACAGTGCTGATCGAGATCAGGCTTAGGTAAGTATAAGGGAGGGCTGGGGGGGTTATCCTGCAATATAGAAGGGTTTTAACCTTAGGGCAGAGAATACATTAAAGTGGTTCTAAAGTCTAGATTTTTTTTTACCTTAATGCATTTCCTGTATTAAGGTAAAAAGCACCCACTATTTCCGTTCTCCCCCTATCTAAACACTTACCTGATCCTCTCAGGGATCCAGCACTGTGCCTAGCTACAGTTTTCTTTCCCTTTTCTTGCTCTTCTCACAGAGACTTGATCCATTGGCTCCTGCTGCTGTCAAGCAAATGTTGTGAGGAGGTATCAAGGGTGGGACTAAGCCTCTATGTTTGTGTCAATGGACATAGACAGGGTGGCTCAGGAGCGAGCCTGCAGGTGTGCCTCATAACAAGTGGCTTGCTATGGGAGCACACAGAGAAGAAGGGGAGCTAGGAGCACTGCCTGGGGACACCAGAAGAGGAGGATCAGGACTGCTCTGTGCATATACATTATACAGAGCAAGTAAGTATGACATGTTGTTATTTTATTTTTAAAAATGTGAGGCTTTACAATCACTTTAAGGCAAAAATGTGTCAGCCTTTAGAACCACTTTAAAATACAGGCATGTCTAAAGGAAAAATACTCAGGCACAAATAGTGATTGGGCATCCCTGGCAGATGCTTAAGGACTGGTCTGTTGGAGAAAATCTCTGGGTCATTGAGAAAAAACTATAAACTATTGAACCTCTAAAAAGCATGTTTTAAAAAGACAGTATACTTTATGTAAAGCCCAATTGAACAATAATATAAAACTGTAAAATAGCTTCCTTTGCACTGTAATTTTAAGTGAGCAGAATCTTACAGTTTATTTTGGTAGTAAAGCAGCCTGCAGTCATAGTAATCAGTCTGTCCCCTGCCGTCATGCAGCAGAGTAAAAGCTAGAACCCTTCACTCAGTAAAGGTCACACTCCCTGCTGAGTGAAGGGCTTTAGCTCTAGTTCACATGGGACATGTCTTATTTTTCTTTTACTAAGAATTATTATTAATTAATATGAATAGGGAGATTGATTATTTGCTTTGGTATTGGTTTGCTTTGACACTACTATAAAAGTAGATAGAGCCTCCATTCAGTAAAGGTCACACTCACAGCTGAGTGAAAGGTGTTAGTCTTAACTCACGGGGGCATTTCTCCTCCTTTATATTTTACCATTAATTTTTTAGAGGCAGTGAAAATAGAGAGAGGGATGATTTGCTTTGATATAGGTTTGCTTAGACACTACTATAAAATAGGCAAGTGGTGAAAATAAAGGAAGAGCCAGTCTAATTTTGGCAAATTGGAGCAATTGGCTAATTTGTGTGAATTTTGTAGAAAATGTAGAAAACACTTATATTGTAGTTGCTTTTATAGATGATAGGATTTCACTTTTCAGGTATAACTGTGTTCCAGTAAGTTCAGGGGAAAAAAACAAAGAGTTTTTACATAGATGTCAGCAATATGTCAGTTTGGATCACGGCCATTGACCAAACACACCATAATGAAGGGCTAATGCACACTTCAAAGAAGTAAACTATTTCTTGCGTGCAGATATTTCGTGTTTGACTAAGTCAATGACAACAATCTATCTCTACAGCCTGGGAGAATGTATGCAGCCAGAGAGTAAAAATAGATGCACGAGGATAAATGGCTGTGTGGTCATGCAGGCTTCAATTGACTGATGGGGTGAAATCAGTGCTGTGCTTTTAAAGTGACCTTACTATAGTCCTGACCTCTTATAGCAATAAAGCTTTGGCCTTTGCAGGAATGCCATCATCATAAAAGCCACAAAATGTTATACTTTCTGCAATCTCTCAGTAAATCTTCTACAGTATACAAATGACCAACAAAAGTTTGTCCTAAATTACTTATGTTACTTAGTTGCAGGATTTTAAGTGCAAAATTGTGCACCTTAAAGGGGGTTTATAGTTTATTAGTGAGATGGCAAGCTTGCCTTAGTCATTAGGTATAAATTAGATGCCAATAATTAGAGATGAGCGAATCGAACCAGGCGAACCGGAATTCGAGTCGAATTTCAGGAAATATTCGATTTGCGGCGAAACCGAAATTTTGCCTACTTCGGGTGCGCAAATCAAACATTTCCCGATCAGCCGGCAAAAGTGTCCCTGCAGTGAGCTCCGCTATTTCTGACAGTTCTCTGACAGAAGGAACACATGTTTAGCGGTTGAAACATTGTATCTATTAGTTTACATTTAGGATACAGATGTTTCAACCACTGTTCATGTGAAGAAGCTGTGAGAGAACTGTCAGAAATAGAGGAACTCTGCACATACACTTTTTGCCGGCTTGGAATTATTCTTCTTTTCATCCTACTTCTTCTTCTTCTTCATCTTCATCCTCAGAAGAAGAGGATGAGGATGAGGATGAAGAAGAAGAAGAAGAAGTAGGATGAAAAGAAGAATAATTCCAAGCCGGCAAAAAGTGTATGTGCAGAGTTCCTCTATTTCTGACAGTTCTCTCACAGCTTCTTCACATGTACAGCGGTTGAAACATCTGTATCCTAAATGGAAACTAATAGATACAATTTGTATCTATTAGTTTCCATTTAGGATACAGATGTTTCAACCGCTGTACATGTGAAGAAGCTGTGAGAGAACTGTCAGAAATAGAGGAACTCTGCACATACACTTTTTGCCGGCTTGGAATTATTCTTCTTTTCATCCTACTTCTTCTTCTTCTTCTTCTTCTTCATCCTCATCCTCATCCTCTTCTTCTGAGGATGAGGATGAGGATGAAGAAGAAGAAGAAGCAGTAGGATGAAAATAAGAATAATTCCAAGCCGGCAAAAAGTGTATGTGCAGAGTTCCTCTATTCTGCAGATACACTTAGAGGAGCTCTGCACATACACTTTTTGCCTGTTTGGAATTAATCTTATTTTCATCCTACTTCTTCTTCTTCTTCTTCTTCTTTATCCTCATCCTCAGAAGAAGAAGAAGAGGATGAAGAAGAAGAAGAAGAAGAAGAAGAAGAAGTAGGATGAAAATAAGAATAATTGCAAGCCGGCAAAAAGTGTATGTGCAGAGTTCCTCTATTCTGCAGATACACTTAGAGGAGCTCTGCAGATACACTTAGAGGAGCTCTGCACATACACTTTTTGCCGGCTTGGATTTAATCTTATTTTCATCCTACTTCTTCTTCTTCTTCTTCTTCTTCATCCTCATCCTCATCCTCAGAAGAAGAAGAAGAGGATGAGAATGAGGATGAAGAAGAAGAAGAAGAAGAAGAAGAAGTAGGATGAAAATAAGAATAATTCCAAGCCGGCAAAAAGTGTATGTGCAGAGCTCCTCTAAGTGTATCTGCAGAGCTCCTCTAAGTGTATCTGCAGAATAGAGGAACTCTGCACATACACTTTTTGCCGGAAACCGCTGTATGGAGGGAATGTCCCAGAACTGTCATAAATAGTCTATTTCTGACAGTTCTGGGACATTCACTCCATACAGCTGTTTCAACCGCTGTATGGAGGGAATGTCATAGAACTGTCAGAAATAGACTATTAATGACAGTTCTGGGACTGTCCTTCCATACAGCGGTTGAAACATTGTATCTATTTGTTTCCATAAATGGATCCATTTATGGAAACAAATAGATACAATGTTTCAACCGCTGTATGGAAGGACAGTCCCAGAACTGTCATTAATAGTCTATTTCTGACAGTTCTATGACATTCCCTCCATACAGCGGTTGAAACAGCTGTATGGAGTGAATGTCCCAGAACTGTCAGAAATAGACTATTTATGACAGTTCTGGGACATTCACTCCATACAGCGGTTGAAACATTGTATCTATTTTTTTCCATAAATGACATTCTGCAGATACACTTAGAGGAGCGCTGCAGATACACTTTTTGCCGGCTTGGAATTATTCTTATTTTCATCCTACTTCTTCTTTTTCTTCTTATGAGGATGAGGATGAAGAAGAAGAAGTAGGATGAAAATAAGATTAATTCCAAGCCGGCAAAAAGTGTATCTGCAGCGCTCCTCTAAGTGTATTTGCAGAATGTCATTTATGGAAAAAAATAGATACAATGTTTCAACCGCTGTATGGAAGGACAGTCCCAGAACTGTCATAAATAGTCTATTTCTGACAGTTCTGGGACATTCACTCCATACAGCTGTTTCAACCGCTGTATGGAGGGAATGTCATAGAACTGTCAGAAATAGACTATTAATGACAGTTCTGGGACTGTCCTTCCATACAGCGGTTGAAACATTGTATGTATTTGTTTCCATAAATGGATCCATTTATGGAAACAAATTCATACAATGTTTCAACCGCTGTATGGAAGGACAGTCCCAGAACTGTCATTAATAGTCTATTTCTGACAGTTCCATGACATTCCCTCCATACAGCGGTTGAAACAGCTGTATGGAGTGAATGTCCCAGAACTGTCAGAAATAGACTATTTCTGACAGTTCTGGGACAATCACTCCATACAGCTGTTTCAACCGCTGTATGGAGGGAATGTCATGGAACTGTCAGAAATAGACTATTAATGACAGTTCTGGGACTGTCCTTCCATACAGCGGTTGAAACATTGTATGTATTTGTTTCCATAAATGGATCCATTTATGGAAACAAATACATACAATGTTTCAACCGCTGTATGGAAGGACAGTCCCAGAACTGTCATAAATAGTCTATTTCTGACAGTTCTGGGACATTCACTCCATACAGCTGTTTCAACCGCTGTATGGAGGGAATGTCATAGAACTGTCAGAAATAGACTATTAATGACAGTTCTGGGACTGTCCTTCCATACAGCGGTTGAAACATTGTATCTATTTGTTTCCATAAATGGATCCATTTATGGAAACAAATAGATACAATGTTTCAACCGCTGTATGGAAGGACAGTCCCAGAACTGTCATTAATAGTCTATTTCTGACAGTTCTATGACATTCCCTCCATACAGCGGTTGAAACAGCTGTATGGAGTGAATGTCCCAGAACTGTCAGAAATAGACTATTTATGGCAGTTCTGGGACATTCACTCCATACAGCGGTTGAAACATTGTATCTATTTTTTTCCATAAATGACATTCTGCAAATACACTTAGAGGAGCGCTGCAGATACACTTTTTGCCGGCTTGGAATTATTCTTATTTTCATCCTACTTCTTCTTCTTCATCCTCATCCTCATCCTCATAAGAAGAAAAAGAAGAAGTAGGATGAAAATAAGAATAATTCCAAGCCGGCAAAAAGTGTATCTGCAGCGCTCCTCTAAGTGTATCTGCAGAATGTCATTTATGGAAAAAAATAGATACAATGTTTCAACCGCTGTATGGAGTGAATGTCCCAGAACTGTCATAAATAGTCTATTTCTGACAGTTCTGGGACATTCACTCCATACAGCTGTTTCAACCGCTGTATGGAGGGAATGTCATGGAACTGTCAGAAATAGACTATTAATGACAGTTCTGGGACTCTGACAGTTCCATGACATTCCCTCCATACAGCGGTTGAAACAGCTGTATGGAGTGAATGTCCCAGAACTGTCAGAAATAGACTATTTCTGACAGTTCTGGGACAATCACTCCATACAGCTGTTTCAACCGCTGTATGGAGGGAATGTCATGGAACTGTCAGAAATAGACTATTAATGACAGTTCTGGGACTGTCCTTCCATACAGCGGTTGAAACATTGTATGTATTTGTTTCCATAAATGGATCCATTTATGGAAACAAATACATACAATGTTTCAACCGCTGTATGGAAGGACAGTCCCAGAACTGTCATAAATAGTCTATTTCTGACAGTTCTGGGACATTCACTCCATACAGCTGTTTCAACCGCTGTATGGAGGGAATGTCATAGAACTGTCAGAAATAGACTATTAATGACAGTTCTGGGACTGTCCTTCCATACAGCGGTTGAAACATTGTATGTATTTGTTTCCATAAATGGATCCATTTATGGAAACAAATACATACAATGTTTCAACCGCTGCATGGAAGGACAGTCCCAGAACTGTCATTAATAGTCTATTTCTGACAGTTCCATGACATTCCCTCCATACAGCGGTTGAAACAGCTGTATGGAGTGAATGTCCCAGAACTGTCAGAAATAGACAGAAACTGTCACAGAACTGTCCTTCTTCTCATCCTTCTCCTTCTTCTCATCCTTCTTCTCATCCTTCTTCTCATCCTTCTTCTCATCCTTCTCCTTCTTCTCATCCTTCTCCTTCTTCTCATCCTTCTCCTTCTCCTTCTTCTCATCCTTCTCCTTCTTCTCATCCTTCTCCTTCTCCTTCTTCTCATCCTTCTCCTTCTCATCCTTCTCCTTCTCCTTCTTCTCATCCTTCTCCTTCTCCTTCTTCTCATCCTTCTCCTTCTTCTCATCCTTCTCCTTCTCCATCTTCTCATCCTTCTCCTTCTCCTTCTTCTCATCCTTCTCCTTCTCCTTCTTCTCATCCTTCTCCTTCTCCATCTTCTCATCCTTCTCCTTTTCCTTCTTCTCATCCTTCTCCTTCTGCTTCTCCTTCTCCTTCTCCTTCTTCTCATCCTTCTCCTTCTTCTCATCCTTCTCCTTCTTCTCATCCTTCTCCTTCTCCTTCTTCTCATCCTTCTCCTTCTTCTCATCCTTCTCCTTCTTCTCATCCTTCTCCTTCTCCTCATCCTTCTCCTTCTTCTCATCCTTCTCCTTCTTCTCATCCTTCTCCTTCTCCTTCTTCTCATCCTTCTCCTTCTCCATCTTCTCATCCTTCTCCTTCTCCTTCTTCTCATCCTTCTCCTTCTTCTCATCCTTCTCCTTCTTCTCATCCTTCTCCTTCTTCTCATCCTTCTCCTTCTCCTCATCCTTCTCCTTCTCCTTCTTCTCATCCTTCTCCTTCTCCTTCTTCTCATCCTTCTCCTTCTTCTCATCCTTCTCCTTCTTCTCATCCTTCTCCTTCTCCTCATCCTTCTCCTTCTCCTTCTTCTCATCCTTCTCCTTCTCCTTCTTCTCATCCTTCTCCTTCTCCTTCTTCTCATCCTTCTCCTTCTTCTCATCCTTCTCCTTCTCCTTCTTCTCATCCTTCTCCTTCTTCTCATCCTTCTCCTTCTTCTTCTCATCCTTCTCCTTCTTCTCATCCTTCTCCTTCTTCTCATCCTTCTTCTCATCCTTCTCCTTCTTCTCATCCTTCTCCTTCTCCTTCTTCTCATCCTTCTCCTTCTCCTTCTTCTCATCCTTCTCCTTCTCCATCTTCTCATCCTTCTCCTTTTCCTTCTTCTCATCCTTCTCCTTCTGCTTCTCCTTCTCCGTCTTCTCATCCTTCTCCTTCTCATCCTTCTCCTTCTTCTCATCCTTCTCCTTCTTCTCATCCTTCTTCTCATCCTTCTCCTTCTTCTCATCCTTCTCCTTCTTCTCATCCTTCTCCTTCTCCTTCTTCTCATCCTTCTCCTTCTTCTCATCCTTCTTCTCATCCTTCTCCTTCTTCTCATCCTTCTCCTTCTCCTTCTTCTCATCCTTCTCCTTCTCCTTCTTCTCATCCTTCTCCTTCTTCTCATCCTTCTCCTTCTTCTCATCCTTCTCCTTCTCCTTCTTCTCATCCTTCTCCTTCTTCTCATCCTTCTTCTCATCCTTCTCCTTCTTCTCATCCTTCTCCTTCTTATCATCCTTCTCCTTCTTCTCATCCTTCTTCTCATCCTTCTCCTTCTTCTCATCCTTCTCCTTCTCCTTCTTCTCATCCTTCTCCTTCTCCTTCTTCTCATCCTTCTCCTTCTCATCCTTCTCTTTCTTCTCATCCTTCTCCTTCTTCTCATCCTTCTCCTTCTCCTTCTTCTCATCCTTCTTCTCCTCATCCTTCTCCTTCTTCTCATCCTTCTCCTTCTCCTTCTTCTCATCCTTCTCCTTCTCCTTCTTCTCATCCTTCTCCTTCTCCTTCTTCTCATCCTTCTCCTTCTCCTTCTTCTCATCCTTCTCCTTCTTCTCATCCTTCTCCTTCTCCTTCTCTTTCCTCATCTCCAAGGGCATTTAAATTAAAGGTACAGTGTTCTGCACTAATTTAAAGGCTCTCTGAAGCCTAGAAACCCTTTTTATAAGTCATCTCCTTCTCATCCTTCTCTTTCTTCTCATCCTTCTCCTTCTTCTCATCCTTCTCCTTCTTCTCATCCTTTTCCTTCTCCTTCTTCTCATCCTTCTCCTTCTTCTCATCCTTCTCCTTCTCCTTCTTCTCATCCTTCTCCTTCTCCTTCTTCTCATCCTTCTCCTTCTCCTTCTTCTCATCCTTCTCCTTCTCCTTCTTCTCATCCTTCTCCTTCTCCATCTTCTCATCCTTCTCCTTCTCCTTCTTCTCATCCTTCTCCTTCTCCTTCTTCTCATCCTTCTCCTTCTCCATCTTGTCATCCTTCTCCTTTTCCTTCTTCTCATCCTTCTCCTTCTGCTTCTCCTTCTCCTTCTCCTTCTTCTCATCCTTCTCCTTCTTCTCATCCTTCTCCTTCTCCTTCTTCTCATCCTTCTCCTTCTTCTCATCCTTCTCCTTCTTCTCATCCTTATCCTTCTTCTCATCCTTCTCCTTCTCCTCATCCTTCTCCTTCTTCTCATCCTTCTCCTTCTCCTTCTTCTCATCCTTCTCCTTCTCCTTCTTCTCATCCTTCTCCTTCTCCATCTTCTCATCCTTCTCCTTCTCCTTCTTCTCATCCTTCTCCTTCTTCTCATCCTTCTCCTTCTCCTTCTTCTCATCCTTCTCCTTCTTCTCATCCTTCTCCTTCTCCTCATCCTTCTCCTTCTCCTTCTTCTCATCCTTCTCCTTCTCCTTCTTCTCATCCTTCTCCTTCTCCTTCTTCTCATCCTTCTCCTTCTTCTCATCCTTCTCCTTCTCCTCATCCTTCTCCTTCTCCTTCTTCTCATCCTTCTCCTTCTCCTTCTTCTCATCCTTCTCCTTCTCCTTCTTCTCATCCTTCTCCTTCTTCTCATCCTTCTCCTTCTCCATCTTCTCATCCTTCTCCTTCTCCTTCTTCTCATCCTTCTCCTTCTTCTCATCCTTCTCCTTCTCCTTCTTCTCATCCTTCTCCTTCTTCTCATCCTTCTCCTTCTCCTCATCCTTCTCCTTCTCCTTCTTCTCATCTTTCTCCTTCTCCTTCTTCTCATCCTTCTCCTTCTTCTCATCCTTCTCCTTCTCCTCATCCTTCTCCTTCTCCTTCTTCTCATCCTTCTCCTTCTCCTTCTTCTCATCCTTCTCCTTCTTCTCATCCTTCTCCTTCTTCTCATCCTTTTCCTTCTTCTCATCCTTCTCCTTCTCCTTCTTCTCATCCTTCTCCTTCTTCTCATCCTTCTTCTCATCCTTCTCCTTCTTCTCATCCTTCTCCTTCTTCTCATCCTTCTTCTCATCCTTCTCCTTCTTCTCATCCTTCTCCTTCTTCTCATCCTTCTCCTTCTCCTTCTTCTCATCCTTCTCCTTCTCATCCTTCTCTTTCTTCTCATCCTTCTCCTTCTTCTCATCCTTCTCCTTCTCCTTCTTCTCATCCTTCTTCTCCTCATCCTTCTCCTTCTTCTCATCCTTCTCCTTCTCCTTCTTCTCATCCTTCTCCTTCTCCTTCTTCTCATCCTTCTCCTTCTCCTTCTTCTCATCCTTCTCCTTCTTCTCATCCTTCTCCTTCTCCTTCTCCTTCTCTTTCCTCATCTCCAAGGGCATTTAAATTAAAGGTACAGTGTTCTGCACTAATTTAAAGGCTCTCTGAAGCCTAGAAACCCTTTTTATAAGTCATCTTCGTAGCGAAGAAATTCGCATCGAATCGAATTTCACACTGGAATTCGCCGAATCAGCCGAATCGAATTTTTGAGAAATTCGCTCATCTCTACCAATAATCTATTCAACACCTTAAAGATCTCTTTATTATACAAGTGTATGTGTAGTATAGTTCTCCTTCTAATGTCACAATGTGGTAACAGACTATTTCCAACCAGTCAGTCCATCCAAGTTAGGGATTCAGCAAGGAATCTCAGGAGATAGGTAGGCAATGCAAATGAAATGTTTCAGTTTTTTTTCATTCTCTGATTTTAAAGTGGTTATAAACCTCAGACATGAAATATGAAAAAAGCATATCCCTCTACAGTGTGTACTTGTTTCAATCCAGACCACAAAGTGTAATTTCTGTCTGCTGCTTCGTTCTTCTTCTATCAGCATGAATCACTTCTGACAAGTTTTCCTGACACCAAGAGAAAATACATGACAGTGGAGGAAACTCCAGCAGATTGACTGCCTCAGCTCTGTTCCTGTGAGCTGTGTGGAGGGGGGGGGGTTGTCTCTTCCCTCCAATAAGCTCTTAGAGCTCTGCTCACTGAGCTCTGCAGAGTGTAATTTCAGCTCCCTGCCCCTATTTTTCTGACATCTCAGACAAGCTTTATAAGTTCAGCAGTTTGAAAGGATGGAGAGAAGGGATGTCTGTAGATAAACATGTACAACTTATGTAGGAGAATTTGTTTCATCTCTGTGAATCACCTAAAGCCAGTCACTTCGCTGGGTATATGTAAGGGTTTACAACCACTTTAATGAAAAAAAATGCCCCCTGATTCTCTAAAAGTAATTTATGTCACCTAAATTGGAATAATTGGCTTAGAATTGGATAATTTGTCCACTCCTGCAACAGGCCTTTCCATAGACAGTAGTGTGGTCATCAGTGCACCCCCATTGTTACCTGTACATGTTCAACTATCATAGGAGAAACACCAGTGTATGCAATTTGCGTCAGTGTTTGAAGTATTGGTGTTTGCTACATTTGTGTATCTGTGCCTGCTGCAGCCGAAGTAGACCCAGTACTTTCATACATGACGCTCGCTTAAAGATGATTGTGCTTTTGTTAACAAATGTATTTAGCGTAATAGTTACAACACCATCAATTTAATAAGTTAATATTAATGGAAATCATCTTTTCATTTCAGTCTGCAGGCACTATGATTTTCTATAACTTGCAACATTAGAAACATGTATTTCTTGTAACCATGTCAACAATGGAAGCATTCTGTGCTCTGACTAAAGAACTCACTCTGAAATGTAAATTTCTGCTTTCAACTGCATTTTTTTGTTTTTTTTTAGCAGTCAGACCCTTCCACGCTCCACTTAGAAAGCAGGAAGTAAAATGTGAGAGGAATCAATGTGTCTGATTTAAAAGTAATAGTAATCGGTGGGGCTTTGCTTTGAAGTTTGCTAAATCCTTGCACAAGTGTTGTTAGATTGTAGGTATGAGCATGAGAATTTATTGAGAGGGGAACACGTGTTAATGGTGCCCTCTCTCATGGGTTTGCTGTGGCCTTGGATTAAGTACCTCCCTGACCCAATTTTTGTTTCTTCTACTCACCTGTAGTGGAATTCCAGCTCGTTGATAGTTACATTTGGGCAAAGAAGGTTCTGTAGTGACCCCCACAGCCTATAAAAGGGAACCAATGAGATGTAAGAAGTGTCAACATTTAAGCAAATTCTCCACTGAACTATCCTGTTCTTTGTTGCTGCCATTGTATTGTAACTGTGTCACTCCCTAGTTTTTGTGGTGGAACAGTTGTTTTAATGTATACTTTACTTATATTTAGCAGTTTGAGACTTAAGCTAGCATTCGGCTATTTTTAAATTGAAATACCTGAACATTGGCTGCACGGGATTGGATGTAATCGTTGTTTGGTCCACAATTTTCCCACCCGGCTCCAATGATTTTCAGATTGAAGAAATAATAAAGGACTACGCCAGTTTATTTCTAAGATGGCTTTGCAATGGCAATACTTTCTTAATATTTAGGTAATTAATTATGGTATTATTGATTTAGTCATCAAACCTGTCTCCGGCACTTTTTCTCTAAATCAGTTTATCATTTATACCTTTGTTAATCTGATTTCATAGGTTCTGTACCTCTTTGAAATGTTTTTAAAATGTAACCTGGAAGGTTTAGACCATGGTATATTAAGTTAAATTAGCCTAGTTAAATGGGTGGCAAATAGGATACATAATATATATTGCTTGTGACTTTGTTTTATTACTGATAAAAAGCTGACAAAAAAAAAATCAGTTTAGAAGAGCAAGGTTTAGAAGAGATTTTAAGGCTTTTAAATGCTGAATTTTATAGGTTTGAATGATAGCAGAATCAATAATTCGACTGCTAGAAATCCACAGATTTAACCTGGATGAAGCTGATTGGCTTGATGTAGACATTTGTATACTTTTGGCAGTTTATGCCGGTATTTGCAAGTTTTCAGTTCTTGGTAACCTGTGCTGGGTTCTGCTATGCCTTACATGCCCTGTTGTCCTCCCCTGGGTTTGCCCGCCCTGTTTTACACCCATTAAAGCAGCTTTTGTGTCCTTGGATGCCTCAAAAAGCTTATAAAAACACAGTGACAGTGGCTGATATATTTTGATTTACTCTGTTGCTGGATTTATATTATATTGCCATCACCATCATTTATTAAAGACAGCACATTGCTAATTGCCATTGCTCACTTGCTAATAGCTGTTAGTAAATCTCACTTATTTCCTCGAGTTTTGGAGCCATTGTTTCAAACATTATTGAAGATCAGGTCACAGGTCTATTAGTGACTGGGGATCAAAATTTGGAAGCAAAACTGGAATTATTAGGGGCACAAGGCACTCATAGATAGTTTCCTGCTTCCCCTGTGAGTCGTACAACATCCTTTAACATTGATGAATCCATCTTTGAAAGATTTGACTTGTATTGCACACATGGATTTTGCCTTAAAGTTCGAACTGAAAAGTAACACACATTGTCCTGTCCACACATACACTATACCTTTTAGGACACAGAGACAAAAAAAATATATTTCGATTTTGCTCATACATGAAGCTTCAGTGTTTGGTCAGTCAAATGCTTTGTGTCCCATTCATGCTGTTAAAAATTAAAAACAAATACTGTGTTGTCCTGCACATGTTTTATGTAGGACTGAATTTGGTAATAAATCTACTACTCTTCCCCCCTCCTCCCGAGGCTTCAGGACACAACAAGATGAGTATGTCTCCTATATTTCTATCACAACAATGTGCACCTTTTTCTTCCATGCCCTGTGAGCTTGCATTGCCTGTTACTGCTAGGATTCCTATGACCGACATACTGCTAGAATGTGTGCTTTATTTATTCACTGTCTGTGATCAGAAGGACAGCGCATTTGCTGTATTCTACCAGCAGCAGATGGTACTTATGATAAAGCTCTCACTGCATTAAAGAACTTCTTTGTGCTTAAAGAAAAAGTTCACCTTTTTTGGAAAAAATTATAAATGCACATATTTTTGCAGAAAAAAAATGTACATCTAATATTTTTCCTGCCTGCAGAACATTGCACCCAAGATCAAGTGGATCGTGGTGCAATGTCCAGCTCCTGCAGACAAGCCCTACAACTTTCTACCTGTACCTCTGTACAGGCTGTCTGAAAGCTGCAGAGGTTGTGAATGAACTATGAGAGCACTCATCAGCATCTTCGCAGTTTAGTGAGAAGTAAGAATTACAAGCCATCTGTCGTGGATGAATGACGCAACTTGTATGGGCAGAGCCCCCAATACACTGTTTTTAAAAAAAGTGACAGCAGGTGCAGGGAGAAGAACCCCCACATGCTCTCAGAGGGTAGATTGGGGGGGGGGGGCAGGGGTAGGAGGACTGCTGGAGCATGTTAGGCCCTTCATATACAAAATGCTTCAAAAGGTGAACGTAGCCTTTAAAGTAAACATGGTGCATTAAAATACAAATTTCAGTAATTATGAATTAATATTGGCAAATCCAAAGTACTGTACAATGTAAAACAGTTTAGAGAGAATTGTTACCTGTAAGTTTGATGCTCTAACAGATAAAATGATAAGAGACCAACTAGTTGAAAAAACATAATCCACCAGAATAAGAGAAAATATGACACATGGAACATGATTTAACTATAGCAAAAACTTTTACATTTTCAAGCCAGAGCAAAACTGCTGTGTCTAAGGCAAAAAGCCTCAGTCAGGAGACTACTGGCACCATACAGGTAATAAATCTACAATCTGCCTCTTATAAGAAACATATTCAGAACAATACAAAGTTATAACAAGAGATTCATCTCAACTGCAATGCAGAGTTGCACATATACAACAAGTTCTGCTTCAGATGTTGTTCAACACAGTACATTGCAAACTACTTTGTATTCCCTGGAAAAGATGCCATACATGCAAGAAAATGAGACACTATGACAAAAAATCTGCCATACCCCTACTATTAGAAAGGTTTGTGACATTACTGCCCCAGAGATGACCTTCTTAAAGTGGTTGTAAAATGAATATCTCCTAAACCTGCACCATTTAGGAGATATTCTCTCTTCATTTAATCCGGTGCATATGCTCTGAAGGATACTAGCATAATCTGATCCTTCTTTACCTACTATTGTTACTACATATGCTTCACACTGTGGACTTGGTGTGGCCCTTAGATAGTGCCATTCAGACCAAGTTGAGAAAATTGTTGCTTTTGCATCCAGAACCCCTACAGAAGGAGAACAATAGTATCAATAGTAGTTATCTACTGTAGAAAAAGAAGCTGTAGCATGAGTTTGAGAAGAAATTGTTCTCCATACGTGTGGAGTGAATAGTTCATCTTGCGAAACCACCATAGTTCTTTAACTGTACTGCTTACTACAAAGGGAGTAGGGTAAGCAGGAATGCATACAGCCAGATGGTCAGCGAGGTTGCTCAACTTTCACTACATAATACAATATAAATTGAGTTTAAAAATGTTCCTGATGATTGTTTGTCACACTTACCTTTACCCTAAGCTTCTGGTACACAGGATGAGAATGTGGAAGTTGTTGCATTTATTGATGTGGATGTAGCTACAGCATCTGAGCTCAAACAGGCATGTCTTACATGCCCAGTACAAGTATACCAGGATATTTTACAAAGGAAATGGACAAATACAGAAATTAAACTAAACTCTGCTCTACCCTGCTAGGGGATTAGAAATTAACTACCTTTAGTTGAAGAAGAAGAATATTGTAGACCCTTTCACAGAGGCTGTAGACTGCCAATTTGCTATAATATGAATTAATTGTTACAGTAAATGGCCAGAAATTGCATTTATCCTAAAGATAATGTTTTCTCATGTAATCACATTTCTCTCTACAGTATTCAGCGGGAAGGTAACCCAAAGAAATTAGTGTCTGACAATGGACAACAATGTGTTTCCTCTGAGTTTGAGTCCTTCCTAAGAGAGAGAAATATTCCCTGGAATTTATAAAGACTTGTACAGACAGATTTTGCTAAATTGTCTCTCAAGACTTCTAAAAGTGGTGAAGAACACGCCAAATTTATGTCCTTGTCTGGAACTTGTACTTGAATTTGGCACGTGTTGTGCCACTTATAGAATGCTCCTGAGACACCAAATCTGTCTGCACCAGTTTCTCTATGTATGTCAAAAGAGAGTTGGTCTTAATTAGCTCCACTTTCATAAGATATGAGGTGTCAGTATATTATTTTGAATTTCACACATTCATTGCCCCATAGTGTAAGTGTAGGTAAAGCACACCAAGTGCTGCATTACCTACATTTGGTGCACGAGTCGCTGTTGGAACCAAAAGTGTCACAAATGCTTCATAAATTTGGCACAATAAATCAACAAGAGGGATTAACACCAGAAAATTGGCTCAGCAGCTTTATCTAAATACCCCATTTGTGATTAGGAAATCCATAGCTTATTACCCCAAGCAAATGGAGAATTTGAGAAGTTTAAGAGAAGCCTTAGGGCCCGTTCAACCCATATACATTCCTAAGCACAGTCCCAACACATAGACAAGACAGTTTGCCTCCTCTCCTATTATTATTATTCTTATACAGGATTTATATAGCGACAACAGTTTGCTCAGCGCTTTACAATATAACAATTAATTCTGTTCACACCATTGCACTGCAACAAAACTATGACATGTTGTGCCTTTTTTCAGCGCAGAATATTGCATTGCAACCCGCTATGGTGTATAAAGATGAGTTAAATGTAATTTTGTAACATTTCATTATAGTTGAAAAAAAAGTAAACAGTACACGCTATTTACAATGCATCAACACCACTTCCTTTTTACAGGGCACTGTGAAGTGCTAAGAAGCTCTTCACACTGCATATCATACAGGGAAATCTTCTAATGTTTTGTTTTACTAGAAGGTTCCTACATATCCACAGAGTGACTAGGCATGCAACTACACAAGCATCACCAATGCCCTACAAAGCATCATCAGCTAAACTACTACATAGCAGACACATGTGCACTAAACTACATGTTGCAGAAATAACACACTCACAAAGTCCAGTGCCTCTGTTACCAAATCTGTTAACAATCAACAAGATAAAAGTAAGGTATATACTGATCAGAAATATGCTAGAAGTACCTTTTCAGCCTGGATCTGTAGTTAGAAAGCTAAGAAACTTGGCTTACTGAAACAGAGGCGATCCAAACTTTCCAATCCACATTTAGGAATAAATTAGCAAGGTCCTTACACCTTTGAACTGCATGCCTATGGAAAGCCATTCATTTTGGTCCCTTTAGGCAGGACTTTTCAGAAGTATACCTTGACTTTTCCCACTGATTACAATTAGTGTTGTGCTTGATGTTCGCCAAACACACGAACGATAGGGGCGCTCTGAGGGCTGTTCACATGCCAAGCGCCCCACAATGCACTGCACTATCACAGTGCATTGTGAGAGTCATGACTGGCCAAAGCAATGCCCCAGACCACAGGTCAGGTGCAATGTTTTGGCCAATCATAGCACAATGCACTGTGAAAGCCATGATTGGCCAAAGTCACAGTAACTTCATGGGGCTAAGTCCACGCCCCACACTATGTAAGGCTGCTTACACAGCAGCCTTGTGTAGTGTGTTGCTAGAGTTTAGTGGAGTTAGTGGTGTGTTAGGAGTGTAGTGTAGTGTAGTGTAGTGGGGTGTTGTGAAGAGCAGTGTAGTGGTGTCAATATATTTTACAGCACTTCCGCATCACCGCTGTTCCCATTTTGTTTTTGTTAAAAAAAAAATTTCTTTTTTTGAAGCATCAGGTTCTGTTGCTGCATTATTAGTGTTCCCCTTCTGTGTTGCAGGTGTTCCTCCTTCTAGGCCAGCAGTGGTTTCTTTTTTTTTTTTTTTGCTTTCTTAATTTTAAAATGTAAAATTTTATTATATTTCTTTTTGCGGCACCAGCAGCAGCAAATATATTTAGGGCATAATTGCTGTTCCTTCTTCTGTGTTGTCGGTGTTCTTCTTTCTGCATCAGCAGTTGTTCCCTTTTTTTTTTTTCTTGGCTTTCTGAAATTTTTTTTCCAGCAGCAGCAAAAACATTTCTCCATAATTGCTGTTCTTCCTTCTAAGTTGCAGGTGTTCTTCCTTCTGTGTCTCCAGGGTTTTTTTTTCTTGCTTTCTTAATTTTTTCACATTTATTTTATTTAAATTTTTTTTGCAGCAGTAGCGGTAAAAAATATTCTCCATAATTGCTGTACCCCCTATTTTCTTTATTAAAACAATTAGAGATGAGCGAATCGAACATGACGAAGTGGAATTCGTTCCGAAGATTTGGAAAAATTCTATTTGCGACGAATCCGAAGATTAGCAAACTTCGGATGCACGAATCGAATTTTCCCAAAAATGGCGGCGACATGTGTGGCCACGGAGAAAATGGACAGAGAAGATGGGACGGGGATCTCTGGGAAGGTGCGCAGACAAGGCGCGCTGACCCATAATGCATTCATGACATGTGATCGCATTAGCCAATCAGCAGCCAGCCAGCACTATAAATCGCGGCCATCTTAGAATTCTCCATTAGCCTCCGGTCATTCAAGAGAGACAGACCTGTCTGTATTAAGGGACAGAGTTAGGGCCACAGAGACTTTAGGGCCACAGAATCGTTACTCAGGGCCACAGAATCGTTACTCAGGGACACAGAATCGTTACTCAGGGCCACAGCTATCAAAGAATCGAAAATTTAAAGTGACATACACCCTTTTTTTTTTTGGTGGCTGTCGTGCACAGTTGGTGCTGCAGTTTGCCGATTGTGCAAAATAAACTGACTTTCTGCTTCACAACCACTATTGTACGTTCAAAGAGTTAGATCCATTTACACGCCGGGTGGCGGTAATATTTTTTGGGTGATTAGTGCATTCCAGTGACATAAACGTACAGTTTCCAGCCAACGGCAAGCTGCAATTGACCGATTGTGCTAAATAAACTGACTTTCTGCTTCACAACCACTATTGTACGTTCAAAGAGTTAAATCCATATACACGCCGGGTGGCGGTAATATTTTTTGGGTGATTAGTGCATTCCAGTGAGATAAACGTACAGTTTACAGCCAACGGCAAGCTGCAATTGACCGATTGTGCTAAATAAACTGACTTTCTGCTTCACAACCACTATTGTACGTTCAAAGAGTTAAATCAGGTTTTATTTTTGGGGTGCTTATTGAATTAAAGAGTATGTCAGACAACACGCAGAGGAGTGGCAGAGGAGGCAATGTTTCAGGAGCGAGCAGACGTGGCAGCAGAGGAAGGGGTCGAGGCAGCACTAGTCGCAGCCAGAGGCCAGTGCTCCCGGTGTCATCCAGCGGTCATGTCTCCACCGACAACCCTGCCGTCATCGATTGGTTGACTCGGTCGTCTTCCTCTTCCCAGGTCACCTCTGACACCTACAGCCAACGGTCGGTGGGTACGTCAGACACAACCGTTAGTTGGCATGGCCCGGGAGCAAGCCCACTGAAATCACGTGTCCTCGACCTGCCCCTGTCCTTTGGTGTTCCCTCACCAAGCGAAGTATCGCATGCTGTGGGCTCAGCCCCACTGTCCATACTGATTCATGGCCCCCTGTACCGGCTCCTCATGAACGTGGTTCAGCGGGTTTGCATCACTTAACGGCAAATCGTTGACAAATGCTGGGACGTTCAGTGTTGTGCGCATTAAGCCAGACACCAAAGGGCAGCACAGACCTGTTATTACTTGCTCAAGCATGGCTGAACAAAACCAGTCTCTACCACAAATTGGACCCAGACCTGCCCAGGGTCTCGTAACTAGATTGCACGGAGGAGTAGAGTCCGTTATCCGTTATCGGAATTAAATAGACAAAATGCCGCACCAAAAAGAGTGGCCATTTCCAACACTTATTCCAGAAACAGGAACAACCCGTTTCATATACGGCCCGTAGACGTTTCACGTCTGCCACATTCAGTCGATTTAAGACGCAAGCTCCACTTCCTGTGGTCTCTGACCGTCGATATACCTCCGGAGCACTGACACTGGTGCCCTTCTGTCAACATGCCTTTAAGTTTCAGTTTTCAACCATATTCCCCACAGAAGCCAAACTCTTGGGTATCCCAGAAGCTGCTCAGCGGGTCAGGGCAATAAAGCTCCCGGTTCGCAGGTTGTTCCGTCTTATGGATGGAAGTACGACGGTATATGATCTTCTTCGCACCCACGGCATTACCTCATAAAATTTCTGCATTGCATCTGCAATCACAACGCTGATTTCCCAAATCTCCACTCAGCCATTGGACTCTTGATAGTCATCTCCCCACACTGCTGCTGGGGGGACTTTTTAACCTAGGCCTGTGTATGGCCTTCAATTGAAGCTGCTTCTGCTCCGCCACTCTGCCATTGGACTCTTGATAGTCGTCTCCCCACGCTGCTGCTGGGGGGACTTTTTAACATAGGCCTCTGTATGGCCTTTAATTGAAGCTGCTTACGCTCCGCCACTCTGCCATGGGCCTCTTGGGTATGCCAGAAGCTGCTCAGCGGGTCAGGGCAATAAAGCTCCCGGTTCGCAGGTTGTTCCGTCTTATGGATGGAAGTACGACGGTATATGATCTTCTTCGCACCCACGGCATCACCTCATAGAATCTCTGCATTGCATCTGCAATCACAACGCTGACTTCCCGGATCGCCACTCAGCCATTGGACTCTTGATAGTCGTCTCCCCACACTGCTGCTGGGGGGGCTTTTTAACCTAGGCCTGTGTATGGCCTTCAATTGAAGCTGCTTCCGCTCCGCCACTCTGCCATTGGACTCTTGATAGTCGTCTCCCCACGCTGCTGCTGGGGGGACTTTTTAACATAGGCCTCTGTATGGCCTTTAATTGAAGCTGCTTACGCTCCGCCACTCTGCCATGGGCCTCTTGGGTATCCCAGAAGCTGCTCAGCGGGTCAGGGCAATAAAGCTCCCGGTTCGCAGGTTGTTCCGTCTTATGGATGGAAGTACGACGGTATATGATCTTCTTCGCACCCACGGCATCACCTCATAGAATCTCTGCATTGCATCTGCAATCACAACGCTGACTTCCCGGATCGCCACTCAGCCATTGGACTCTTGATAGTCGTCTCCCCACACTGCTGCTGGGGGGACTTTTTAACCTAGGCCTGTGTATGGCCTTCAATTGAAGCTGCTTCCGCTCCGCCACTCTGCCATTGGACTCTTGATAGTCGTCTCCCCACGCTGCTGCTGGGGGGACTTTTTAACATAGGCCTCTGTATGGCCTTTAATTGAAGCTGCTTACGCTCCGCCACTCTGTCATGGGCCTCTTGGGTATCCCAGAAGCTGCTCAGCGGGTCAGGGCAATAAAGCTCCCGGTTCGCAGGTTGTTCCGTCTTATGGATGGAAGTACGACGGTATATGATCTTCTTTGCACCCACGGCATTACTTCGTAGAATTTCTGCATTGCATCTGCAATCACAACGCTGACTTCCCGGATCGCCACTCAGCCATTGGACTCTTGATAGTCGTCTCCCCACACTGCTGCTGGGGGGACTTTTTAACTTAGGCCTGTGTATGGCCTTCAATTGAAGCTGCTTCCGCTCCGCCACTCTGCCATTGGACTCTTGATAGTCGTCTCCCCACGCTGCTGCTGGGGGGACTTTTTAACATAGGCCTCTGTATGGCCTTCAATTTAAGCTGCTTACGCTTCGCCACTCTGCCATGGGCCCCTGTACCGCCTCCTCTTGCTGCTGCCAGGTCCAGAGTGTGTCATGGGTCCCTGTACGGCCTCCCATTGCTGCTGACTTCATCGCCAGACTCTGCCATGTGCCACTTTCAGGTCTCCTTACACTGTTGGTGGGTTCCATTTTGTGATAGGGTGCTGTATGGCCTTCCATTGCTGCTGCCTCCACCGCCACCCTGCGCCATGTGCCTCTGTCGTCTGCTCACGCTGCTGACGGCTTCCGCTTTTTAACCGAGGCCTGTGTTTGGCTTCCGAATACTGCTGCATCCACCGCCACCCTGCGCCATGTGTCTCTGTTGTCTGCTCACGCTGCTGACGGCTTCCGCTTTTTAACCTAGGCCTGTGTATGGCTTCAGAATAATGCTGCCTACTCCGCCACCCTGCGCCATGTGCCTCTGTCGTCTGCTCACGCTGCTGCCAGGTCCATACTGATTCATGGCCCCCTGTACCGGCTCCTCATGAACGTGGTTCAGCGGGTTTGCATCACTTAACGGCAAATCGCTGACAAACGCTGGGACGTTCAGTGTTGTGCGCATTAAGCCAGACACCAAAGGGCAGCACAGACCTGTTATTACTCGCTCAAGCATGGCTGAACAAAACCAGTCTCTACCACAAATTGGACCCAGACCTGCCCAGGGTCTCGTAAGTAGATTGCACGGAGGAGTAGAGTTCGTTATTGGAATTAACTGTGAGGGACTTTTAAACCTAGGCCTGTGTATGGCCTTCAATTGAAGCTGCTTCTGCTCCGCCACTCTGCCATTGGACTCTTGATAGTCGTCTCCCCACGCTGCTGCTGGGGGGACTTTTTAACATAGGCCTCTGTATGGCCTTCAATTTTAGCTGCTTACACTCCGCCACTCTGCCATGGGCCCCTGTACCGCCTCCTCATGCTGCTGCCAGGCCCGTAATCTGCCATGGGCCCCCGTACCGACTCCTCATGCTGCTGCCAGGCCCGTAATCTGTCATGGGCCCCTGTACCGCCTCCTCATGCTGCTGCCAGGTCCAGAGTGTGTCATGGGTCCCTGTACGGCCTCCCATTGCTGCTGTCTCCATCGCCACACTCTGCCATGTGCCACTTTCAGGTCTCCTCACACTGCTGGTGGGTTCCATTTTGTCATAGGGTGCTGTATGGCCTCCCATTGCTGCTGCCTCCACCGCCACACTGTGGCTCCACACTCTGGTTTTGGCCCCGTGACTGCCCAAATGAGTGAAGTGTGCGGTGATTCTAAGATCGACGGCACTCATCTGCATGTCATACTAACTGACAGTATTATTTCTCTTCCCCAGCAGACTCCAAGGGCATTTAAATTAAAGGTACAGTGTTCTGCACTAATATAAAGGCTCTCTGAAGCCTAGAAACACCCTTTTTATAAGTTAAATTCGCAGCGAATATATTCGGCTCGAAGCGAATTTATTCCGCGAATTCGGCGAATCAGCCGAACCGAATTTTTTAATAATTCGCTCATCTCTAAAAACAATAATAAAATAGTTTATAGTGCATCAAACACAAAAGTATTGAACACAAGCACCAAATTCTCATCCCACACTCTAAAAAAGCTATAAAAATCCCAGAAAAAAATCCCCATCATCTCCAAAAGGCCAACAAGGAGAGACAGATGCTTACAGGCAGCGAAAAGAGGGCAAGCAGCCTCTGTGTCTACAGTGAAAAGTGGTGGTTGTGGACATGGTGCATCCTCTGCAGGCAGGGCCTTTTTTTCCAGTGCAGTGTTATTGAGCCACAACATGCAGAAGAGATGGTGGAGTGGATAACTAAACCATTCTCATCATCCTCATCCTCTATTATTGAGCCACAACATGCAGAAGAGGTGGTGGAGTGGATAACTAAACCATTCTCATCATCCTCATCCTCTATTATTGAGCCACAACATGCAGAAGAGGTGGTGGAGGGGATAGCTAAACCATTCTCATCCTCCTCATCCTCTGTCACCCAGGTTTATACTAGTTCACCTTCCCCCACAGCTACTCCTTTTTACATTTTTAACAATTATTAACAATTTTTTACAGCAGGGCCAATTCATGTACCCAGCAAGAATAACTGTAAGAGGTTACAGTGTTCAGGCACCACCAGCACCCAAGGCCCAACTTTTCTGCACCTGTTTGACAGGTGTATCTAGTTTACATTTTTAACAGCAGGGCCCATTCCTGCGCTCACTAAGAGTAACTGTGAGGGGTTTTTAGTGTTCAGGCACCACAAACACCAAAGGCCCAATTTTTCTGCACCTGTGTGACAGGTGCATATAATTTATTGTTTTTCTAGAGCAGTGCAAATTCCTGCATTCATCAAGAGTAACTGTAAGGGGTTACAGTGCAGAGGTAACAACACCCAAGGCCCATTTTTTCCATATACTGTGGAACAGGTGCATATATATAATATATTAATATACATATAATTAGAATTTTTAGAGCAGTGTCCAAAGAAAAACTTTGAAGGGTTTACAGTGTGAAGGCACCACCCACTGTTGGCCTGCCAAATAACCCACAATGCACTGTGCTCTCGCAGTGCACAGTCCCCACCCCACACTATATAAGGCTGCTTACACTTCAGCCTTATGCAGTGTGTTGCTGGACACTGCCGATGACAGGGGGGAGAAAAAACAAATACAAATAAAACAAAAAATACATTAAAAAAAAGAAACAGCTTGGGTACCCCCACCCCAATCCATACCAAGCCCTTTAGGTCTAGTAGCAAGGCTAGGAGAAACCCCAAAGTAAATAATTTGATTTAAAAGTGCATGGAGTTCCCCCTAAAAGCTGTACCAGGCCCTTTAGGTGTAGTAGGACCTTTAAGGGGAACCCCACCCCCAAAACATGGGGGGGAAATGTGGGGTCCCCCCAAAATTCCTACCAGAATCTTGATCTGAGCACCGGCCTGGCAGGGCAGGAAAAGAGAAGATGATCGAGTGCCCTTCCCCCTGACAGCTTACCAAGCCAGGGTATCCCTAACCTTCCTACCAGACCTAAAGGGTCTGGTACGGCTTAGGGGGGAAGCTTTTTTTTTTATTAAAAAATTTAATTTTAGTTTAAGTTGACCCCCCCCCCCCCCCCCTCCAGCATAATATTTAAAGGAATTTTTCATTTATACTTTTTTTACTTTAAGCAATGAAAAATGACTGTCCCTTTAAAAAACATTTTTCCACTGATTCATGTCCCTCGGGGCAGTACATGGGCACTTTTGAATGTATAAGTTCGAGTCCCATAGACTTGCATTAAGTTCTAAGTTCATGTTCAAACGTTCGTTAGGTTCGAACGTTCGACCGCGAACCAAACACGGGGGTGTAATTAGTGATGCCCATCACTAATTACAATCAAACTGGAAACCGGGAACCTGAACTGCCTAGACATGTTTGAAAAATCAGTAGGTCTACTGTGTATATACTACTGTCTAAAATGCATAGTACTGATTTGTGATATAACTTTTTACATTGTTGTTGACTCTTTTGTACTTTGAAGGGAATATGTGGTGTTCATACCTTTGTTCTATAGACGTCACTGTTGTATTGTTGTATTATTAAACAGGATTTAAATAGTGCCAACAGTTTGTGCAGTGCTTTACAACACAAGGACAGACAGTACAATTACAATACAATTCAATACAAGAGGAAGCAGAGGGCCCTGCTCATTAGAGGTTACATTCTAACAGGGAGGGTCAAGTGACACAAAAGGTAATACCTATGGGATAACTGATGTAAAAATGTATGTGTTAGGTGGAGGTGGGATATGCTTCTCTAAAGAGATGAACACAACCGGCATTCCAACACACCTTCATTGGAGAATGTTCTTCTTGTCCCTCCCCCCTGCCGAGTGCCCCCATGTCAAGCCACTTGCTTGGGGGCACTTGTGCATGCTTGCTCCCAAGCTGGATCTGTGTGTCCATTGACACACAGAGTGCTGCTCGACCCCACCTTACCCTCTCTCTCCTCACTGGCTGTGATTAAATGCAGCAGGAGCCAATGGCTGTTCTTGTGCACAGCACTGGATTGAGATCAGGCTCAGGTAAGTATTTAGGTGGGGCTGGGGGGGGGGGGCTGCATGCAAAAGGTTTTTTTACCTTAATGCATAGAATTCATAAAGGTGAAAAAACCCTTGTGCCTTTAGAACCACTTTAACTAGCATAGGCCAATTTAATAATATTTTTCCTTCACGTGCCTGACTAAAGCTGGGTATAGATGGATCAGGAATGGCCTAGATTCAATCTATGTATGGACAGGCTGGTTGTACCGATCAACTTCAGTACAACCAGCCTGTTGGACATTTTTTTGCATATGATAGCCGGGGGCAATAGCCTCTGGCAGTAATCATTGTGTTCTGCTGGCAGAACACAATAGCTCTGCAGGAGAGATTCCCCCATCAATAATGTCACTGCTTTTGCAGGAAAGAAAATCAAATCATCTATAGCTTGCATTAGTATCTAAGCAGGGAAAACAATGACTACTGATTGGTGGGGCCTGAAGGCCGTATAAAAAGTACTGAAAAGCTACACAAGGTTTTTAAACTAATGAAAAAAAAGCAGATGTTATCTATTATCTATTAGTCTATTGTTTGGACTTTTATATTTTGCTTCTACAAACAACTTCACAACTCTCCAAAAAGTTTAAAGTAAGAAATGATATAGACTTTCCTGTTGAATGACCAATCTACATAGTAACAGAATTAGCCAATAGTGATGGACATGGCAAAATAAGTGTATAAAATGGAGATGACTATAATGCCATTAAGCAATGCTGTAACATTTAAAGATAGGTGGGCAAAGTGCTTTGGTTCTTTCATAAGACTCTTTATGGCAAAAGGATAAGCTGGAGGTTCATTATCTCACTAGCTTCCTGACAGTCAGACATTAATGATTTCCACCGGTTAAAACTCATTAAAGGCAACTGCCTAGAAATGGAAAATAATTAACTTGCACTGCCTCTTCACGAACACATATTGAGTAATATGGATTTTTAATAGCACCTAAATCATGTGCACAGGCTTAGGACACATAAGCAGCTTGGCCAAGTACAAGATCTGGGTAGGAACTGATTCTATAACTGGATAATAGTCAAAGTTTCCTCTTTAAATATTCAATATTCCACTTGCAAATTCTCTTTTTCCCAGGGTCCCTGGAGTGGTCTTAGTTTAAATGTTATGAGAACGTTTCTGCTGCAATTAGAAAAAAAATATAGATGGTGTTCCATGTTTGAATATGTAATACTGGGTTGAATTTTATCTGAGCCATTATGGAAATTTGCTGACATACAGTAGACTAATGCCAGCCATACATGGGTTGAAATTCGACTGATTTTTCATCCGAAAATCAGACCAAAGAATATTTGCCCAAATTTTGTTCTGTTAGTGGGTCAGTGGCACTGGCTGATTTTTGTGGTTCTTCTCCTTTTCGGTGATTGGGCATGTTGGAAAATTTGTGAAAAACGACCGATTTTCGACTCAATGATGGTCAAATCATAAGATCGCTTTTACGAAAAGAATATGCACATGAGCCATGACCTGGAAGGAACAGAAGTTTTTCATGTTATATGGAGTGAACATTATGACTTGGAGGGCTGATTTTCAAAATCAATGATGGCACCATAAGATTACCGAATGAATGACGTTTTCGATTTTCGGACGAAAAATCGTTTGGAATTCGAACCATGTATGGCCTGCATAATTTTCACAATTACACATCAGATACAGATCTAAGGCTAGGTTCACATCTGTGCAGTAATGTGGGTAAATTGCATGCTTTCCCACACCCAAGGCCAAAAACATGGTGCCTTAATGAAAATGAATAGGGGTTCCAGTTACTCTTAAAGGCACGCTGACACACTGAAAAATGCGGTGTGGTTTCCCCCACATGGAAACACATGGTGCAAAACAACCATGTGATTTCCGTGTGGCTACATTTTTAACCGCTTTCCATCTGCTCTATAGAAGAAGTACTGCTATAGGGTGGCAGGAGTGTGCAAAATCACATCTGTGTAGCCATTTGTGGCTTCGGCTGTCATTCACCGGGTCCCGGCCAGTGATTACTCGCCAGCGCCCAGTGATTGCCGAGCATCTCTGATGGGGGGTGTGAACTGTTTGTAAACAAAACAGTTCTCTCCCCTGTCAGCTCCTACACACTGCTTTGCATGCAGTGAAACACAAACACAGCCCAGTATATAAAACAGCACACAGTTAACCCTTTGATCGCTCCACATGTTAACTCCTTCCTGTCCAGTGTCATTAGTACAGTATCAGTGCTTTTTATTAGCACTGACCACTGTATTGGTGTCACTGGGGATGTCAGTGACACCAAGTCAGTTCCCCCCAGTGTCAGAATGGCCGCCACAGTCCTGCTATAAGTCGCCGATCGCCACCATTACTAGTAAAAAATAAAAATCCCAGTATATATACCGCCACTTGTAAACACTATAACTTTCACTCAAACCAATTAATTTACACATATTGGGATTTTTTTAGCAAAGACATGTAGCAGAATACATTTTGGCCTAAATTTATGATGAAATTTGATTTTTCTATTTTTTTTACTTTACATGTTTAATAGCAAAAAGTCAAAAATATTGTTATTTTTCTCAAAATTGTCGGTCTTTTTTTTATAGCGCAAAAATAAAAACTGCACAGGCGATCAAATATCGCCAAAAGAAATCTCTATTTGTGGGGAAAAAAAGGACGTAAATTTTGTTTGGGTACAGCGTTGCATAACCGCGCAATTGTCTGTAAATCAAAAAATGGCCTGGTCAGGAAGGGGGTAAATCCTCAGGAGGGCAAGTGGTTAAAAAGGTGCAGGGACCTTTTCCTTGCAGGAAATACATGTACCGCAGCCCATTCCAAGGAATGGGCTGATGTGTCTGTGCAAATGAGGCAAGCAGAGCTGCTTAGATGTGAACCTAGCCTAAGATCATAGATGTACAACATTTTTGTAAACAGTTAAGTGCATTTACTGAGGTTCAAAATGGATATTAAATAAAGGTTTTTCTGAAAAAAACTTACATTCCTAAGACTGGTTAACATAGGCATAAATAATGGTCTGACATTTTAACAAAGCTGACCTATGGAATTTATCATATTAAACTGCCAGCCAATAATTGCAGGCAGAAATGCTTTTCCTATACAAATTGCTATACTATAAAGTGGGAAGGGCTACAAACATATGGGAAGGGTTTCCAAGATCAAAAGGCCTGCACCAAAGCTAAAATGAGGGCCATGGGGAAGCAGTGAAACTCCACTACAAAAGAGATAAAGACTGCCAAGATCAAGTATCACCTAATGCAAGGAGTCCTGTTCACTAAGGAATATGTGGCCCAGCTATAATGGAAGTTAAGTGACAGACAAAACAGTCAAAGAGAAAAAGCAAAATATGACTCTTATAAGGCATTTCAAATGCATTTCAAAATTAAAATGTATGCCATCATCAAGAAGCAATCCAATCTTATCAGGAATATGGTTCAGACATCAAAATGTAAAAGAATAGTGGCAATATCTGTTAATATACAGTATAGGAGCTGGCAAGAATGGGAGCTGATCCTAAGGATCTTGTCCAAGGGATTTAATCTAGGTGTAGATGGTACACACCTCAACAAATGTTCACATCCTGCCTAAAGCTAAACTCTGGTATAATGTTCAATGTATGGATGACTGCTGCATTAGTTAAAACTGTTGGTTTGATTCAGTGCCAAACTTGCAGGCTGGAACATACAGTTCTGGCTCCCATACAGTGCTTGCAGTGAAGGATAGTGGGTCAGCTATACTCCACCTCATCCCTTTACAAAAGAGTGTGTATTCTTCTCACAGATTTCAAGACATTCTCTGAATTGATGAGCTTGTGACATTCACCTGTCCCTGTCCTAATCTATTCACAGAACACTTTAAATTCTGTGAGAAGAAAAGAAGACATTTCATGAACAGATACAGAAAACTGTGAGTGGCCCACTATCTCTCATTGTATGCATTGTATGGGAGCTGGAACTGTGCATCTCAGTGCCAGCTTTCATACAGTACATACAATGAAATATGGTGGGCCACTCACACTATACCTTATCTGTTCACGAAACGTTCTGTATTCTTTTCACAGAATGTACAAAGATACATTAAACTAACCAATACAGCAGCCATCCACACATAAATTAGAGTTAACGTATTGGTACCTAATTCAGTTTTAACTATAGGCTGCCAGTAATTCCAGAAGATGCGAGCTGAAGGTGTGACTCCAAGCTGTAACATTGTAATGACTGTTGTGTCTTCCCCAGGTACATCTGCTTCATCTAGAGATGTATTGCTGGGTCCATAATGTGAGCTAATTCTTACTCCAAATCTTTTGGCTCAAAAGCTCAGCAAATTATTCTTGGTATTTTTTATACTAAGTAATACAAGAGAGCAAAACTGAATCAAAGGAAAATTAGAGAATAAGAAATGTTCCCTTTGCTTCTTTAGATAGCCAGGGGGAACAAGTTACATTTTTTAGTTAGGCTGAGTAGCAGCTTGGGGAAATAATTAGCAGGGTCAAGTTTGGGTCAGGGCTGAGAGGCTCTACAGGTCAGTTCCTTGATACTTCCCCTTGCTCTAGAATCTGGGGGAAGATTCTAGAAGCAGTGGACGGGGGTGAGGAAGGTCTGGCCTGCACACTTAGAGGACTCTAGCTAATTCCCAAGCAGGAGGCTTGGCATGGGGCCAGAGAGCCTGCTCAGCAGCAGGAGAGTTTGGGTGGAAGATGTGAGGAAGGCTGAGATGCAGGAGCCTGGGAGGGGGCCCAGTGGGAAGGTGCCTTCCTACAGGCTGGGATCACTCTGCCTCACTGGTCCCCAGAGGGAGGAGCAACTGTGGATGCAGGGAAGGAGTCAGCTCAGCAGGAGGCCTGAAGGCAGCCACCAACCCAACCAGCTCACAGGTAAGGACTGAGTGTGTAATCCTGCACCCCCTAGGTCAGTAAAGGGGAAAGAGCATTCTGGTGGGAAACCTGACTAGCTCCATACCTGGAACTGTTTAACTTAAAGTGACAGGCACTGAATCCCCTTGCCCAGGGATTCCTCCAGACAGCTGGGTAAAGAAGAGGATTTATCTGGGGTCTGGGGTGGTATACTGGAGAGCTCTCCAAGAAGAGAAGTTCTATATTTTGACTTGTACATAGTTTCCAAGAAGGTGTCCTCAGTTTACTGTTCCTTGAGCATCCCATACACCCTGTATCCCATCCATGTTCAATACCCCTAATAAAACAAAAAAAAAAAAAACAAGCTCAAGGACTGTTTAATGTCTCTGGAATGCAAGTATATGGAAAATGTGTGTTGCCTGGCTGTGCTGGACTATAGAGGGACCTAAATCTTCAGCAACTCCTAAGGGGGTAGTAATACACCTTGTTTGCTGCCTGCATATACTGCAGGTGTTTATGTTGTATAAATGGTACCTGGATGGTTAGTTCCCTGTTGATGGCAGCATTATTCCTATATGTTTACCCTTACTCTTATTTTTTTCTGCCTAGGTATTCATTTTATGAAAACAAGTACAGGTTCACAAACAGTCTAGTATCAATTCTCATAACCTATATGTTCATATGTAAGAAAATCCAGACTCCTTTTTTTGGTAAATATTCTATGTCAAAATGGTGGTGGTCAAAATACAAACAAGATGACAAAAGATTGGCATGAAAGTATCATACTCATAATCCTTTCATTGCTCACAGTATAGTTTTGCAATCTAAATAAATATGAAATATTAAGGTATTATTAACATACAGCTAAGGCTACATTCATACTAACCCCCGCTTTGGGGTTATTTAAATGCAGGAGAAATTATCTGTGAAGTATAAACTGCATTCAAATGTACTTGCACATACTGTACATGCATTTAAACATGTTCATTGTACCTAATCTTCCCCTTGACATACAGAATTCTATTTTCGCTAAACACAGCTAAACTGAAAGGTAAATACACAGAGTGAATTATACCATTTAAAATGATTACATGCATTTATATGTACAGTATATATTGAGAAATGTCCTATAAATACCTGTACATCATTGTCAGTGTAAATGAGACCCAAGCATTGCAGGAAAGCCCCCATCTTGAGGAAAGACTGCTTTTCCCACCAGTTACTTTCATTATTGCAATAACACTTTCACTGTCATCAACTAAATTGAGAGAATATTATATCATACATTGGTTTCCATGTCTTTTTAAAGTGCCATGTAATAACTGCCATATTTCTTACTGGTGGCTGTTATTGAGGAGATATATTCACTGATTTATATCATGAAGCTGGTCATACACTATACAATCTGATAGCAAAATTTCTTTTGATCTACCAACAACTGTGTAGTGGAAGGGCCTACATGATTTCATACAAATTGAATAGATTATGTAGGTTTGTCCTTATATTGCATAGTTTTGGTAACTCTAACTTAGAGATTTAGCAGTCAGAGTGTATAATGTATGAGTAGCCTAAAATAGATGCTTATACAGTGGAGTCTGAGTAGACCTGAAAGACCACTGCACATCCAGGCTTGCATTATGACTGGATAACTAGGGTAATTGCATGGGTCAGCAAAAAGGTGCACACAAATCTTGTAACTTTCTGCTTTTGATATGTCTCCACACACAAGGGTCTAATATAAAGTAACATTCCTTTCCTCTTAATACACCTAAGCACTGGCATTGGAGTTTCTGATTCCTCTCCCCTTAATTGCGTTTATGTTCACAAAACTGTGAATGTAGCTGGATGGATGTAACCATAGAGAGCAATGAATCTCAATCAATGAATGCTCTTTGTTCTATTTTTAGCACTTGTAAAAGTGCCAGTCTGGGCTGCATCTCAATTGTTATATTCCTTCAAGCTATCTTCACAGCATGTTCAAAACGGGCACATTCAGGTGGAAAGAGACCGAAGTTCAAGCAGAAGCTTACCACCAATTATGAGTGCCTTAAAGTGCTTCCCAAGGCAGAAGGTTTTTTACCTTAATGCATTCTATGCATTAGGGTATAAATCTTCTGGGTGCAGCCACCCCCCAAGTCCCCCTTATACTTACCTGAGCCCCATCTTGATCCAGCAATGTACATGAATCAGCAGCTCTCTCGGTGTCTCTCTCCTCATTGGCTAATGTAGCAGAGGGAGCCATTGGCTCCTGCTGCTGTCAGTTACAGCCAGTAAGCCAATGATGAGAGAATGACGTCCTCCCACTCTAACTGCGCACATGCAGAGCCGGGGGAGCGCAGCACGGCGATCGGTGGTGCACTGTGTGCCTCGGACACAGCGGATCACCGATCAACGGAAAGAGCTGAAGATGTCGACTCGGTCATGTGATCAGCTGTGTCAAATCAGGGCTGATCACATTTAAATAGGGAAATGCCGGTTATCGGCATTTCTCTCCTCACAAGCTGTCACGCTGACAGCTCGTGAGGATTGGAGAGCATTCCTCAGTGAGGACATGTACAGGGTACTGATGATCATTGTGCCTTGATGATCAGTGTAGCCCCAACAGTGTCCATCAATGCCAGCTGTTAGTGATCATCAATGCCACCTGCCAGTGCCCATCAGTGCCACATCAATGCCACATATCAGTGCCCATCTGACCTACCTTTTAGTGCCACCTATCAATGCCAGTCAGTGCCAGCTATCAGTGC
The DNA here is from genome assembly GCF_062004578.1 of Staurois parvus. Lineage (NCBI taxonomy): Eukaryota > Metazoa > Chordata > Amphibia > Anura > Ranidae > Staurois > Staurois parvus. Next base: position 1,751,458 of record NW_028318841.1, read on the forward strand.
CGCCAATCAGTGCCGCCTATCAGTGCCAGTCAGTGCCACCTATCAGTGTCAGTCAGTGCACATCAGTGCCGCATATCAGTGCCCATCAGTGCTGCCTATCAGTGCCGCCTATCAGTGCCAGTCAGTGCCACCTATCAGTGCACATCAGTGCCGCCTATCAGTGCCCATCAGTGCTGCCTATCAGTGTCGCCTAACAGTGCCAGTCAGTGCCACCTAACAGGGACAGTCAGTGCCATCTATCAGTGACAGTCAGTGCCGCCTATCAATGCTGCCTTTCAGTGCCCATCAGTGATGCCTGTCAATGCCCATCAGTGCCACCTACCAGTGCCTCCTCATCAGTGCCCATCAGTGCAGCCTATCAGTGCCCATCACTGCAGCCTCATTAGCGCACATCAGTGAAGGAGAAAAATCACTTATTTACAAAATTTTATAACAATAACTAAGAAAAAAAAAATTTCAGTTGTTTTTGGTTTGTTTAGCAAACAATAAAAAAGCCAGAGGTGATTAAATACCACCAAAAGAAAGCTCTATCTGTCTAAAAACAAATGATAAAAATGTAATATCGGTATAGTGTTGCATGACCGCGCAATTGTCATTCAAAGTGTGACAGTGCTGAAAGCTAAAAATTGGCCTGGGCAGGAAGGGGATATAAGTGCCCTGCAGGCAAGGGGATAAAATCACTTTAAAGAGAGCTACAATTAAAAAAAAACATTAGTAAACCTACTTAAGGTGGTATGAAACCCAAAACCAAAAATGTTTATATATTGCAGCCCCTATCCAGCAGTAAACATTACACTCTTTTTTTGGATGTCGTACTGTGGGGCCATCTTGAGATTCTGTGTACCCATCATAAATAGGCTTATTCCAGAATCTTAATGCTAATTCTTAAATTATTATGACCACGCAGGCTAACTTATGAAATGTGTAATATTTGTCCCCTTATTCAACTTTACTTATTTCATTAAGACCATTTAGACCTATGTCAGGCTGTGGGTGTCACATTGCCAATGTTAGAGATGAAGAGGAGTCCCCTTGTGGACTCCACGAGTCATTTCTGGGAAGGTAGGTGGCTGATTTCATGCCATATTCCCACAAGAGTTCAGACAACCATCTTGACAAGGGAGCCCTTTAATAGGGGATCCCACGTCCTTCAGGAATGCTTTTGGATGGATGGCAGGTCAGTTAAAGGAACCCGCTGGTTAGGGACAGTGCATAAGACACGAAAAAGGTTCCAGACGAGTAGGGACAGTACACTAGAGAGTGCTATTTTGGATATATCTTGTACCAGTTTCCCAAAATGTTATTCCTTTGTAATTTTATAACTCCGGACAAGCACTATAAAATTGTTATGATGCTGAATGCCCTGTGTGTGTGGTTCCTCCCAAGGAGGTACCTTGGCTGAGGCCCTGCCTCAACATTAACACCTTCCCGCTTGGCCTATAGCAGATTGACAGCCGGGCGGGACGCTGTGCAGCGGCGCAATCTGTCACCGGCTGTGTCCTTGGGACACAGACAATGACATATCACTACAATGGCCCATTGCCCGTGTCATGTGACCACTGTGACCAATAACAGGAGATCACATGTCGATTCTATACAATGGATGGCTTCATGTCATGCCATTCATTGCATACAATTGTGTTGTTGTTGGTTATGTGTTATAGAAGACACTGGTAGTGATAGCAGAATTCAGGCTTTACTTGTGTGGCTTAAGTTACAAACACACAGAGCACATTTCACAGCAGACATGTTACAGACTCATTACTTCCTGAAGAGATGATAGAGAGAGGGAGGAACAAACAAGTTTTCAGATATACACAACTAGTAACCTTTAGTGTATAGTGCCATCTACTGGTCAAGTGATATTAACACACAATACTATATATAGTACATTATAGTACATGCTGTTGCATTCCCAACACCCCTTCTCAACGGCATGTGCATAATTATATGACATTTAGTCTCTTTTGTAGAAAACAATAACGTTCCCTTGGCAAAGGTTTGGTGAGTGCGTCTGCAGTCATCTCCTCTGATGGGCAGTACTGGATGTCGATAACCCCTTGTTCTTGCATGTCTCTGAGCAGATGATATCTTACATCAATGTGCTTGGTTCTTGGGTTAATCTTCTCAGAGTGTGTAAGCTTTATGCATCCCTGATTGTCTTCAAAGATGGGTGTGGGTTGTGACATATTCAGTCCCATGTCTAGTAGAAGTTGACGAATCCAAATGGCTTCTTGACATGCATGTGCTGCTGCTATGTATTCCGCTTCAGTTGAAGAGAGTGCAACAGTCACTTGTTTCAGACTAGACCAGCTTATGGTTCCTTGTCCATACTGGAAGATGTAACCACTTGTAGATTTGCGGTCAGTGGTGTCTCCAGCCCAATCGGCGTCCACATATCCAATCAGTTTTGGGTTTGATGATGCTGGAAGTCGCAGCTTCATCCGATTTGTTCCCTTTAGGTACTGCATTACCCTCTTTACTGCATTCCAGTCGTGTTGACACGGCGTTGCGACTTTCCTGCAAAGTATTCCCACTGCTAGGGCGATGTCTGGTCTTGTCACGGTGGTGATGTATAGCAATTTTCTAATTGCCCTGTGGTAATAATCATTGTTAGGTAACACGTTTTCTGTTCCATTGTTTTTTAGATAATCTGGTTCCATTGGTGTTTTTGCTTCCTTTGCATCTTGCATGTGAAACTGTTCTAACATTTCTGTAATTTTCTGACTTTGGTTAAGAAGATAGCTTCCATCCTCTTCCCGCTCTATTTGAATTCCTAGATAGTGAGTAATGTTCCCCAACTCTTTAATTTCAAAATTTTGTTTCAGTTTGTGAACTATTTGGTCATAGTCCCCTTCTTGTTCAAAACACGTCAAGATCTCATCGACGTATATTAGGATGTATGTCCATTTGTTCTCTTGATTCTTTGAATACAGACATGGATCTGCTTTACTTTTTGAGAACCCTTCTTTTCTGAGTATTTCGTTCACTTTGTCATCCCATGCTCTCGCCGCTTGCTTGAGCCCATAGATGCTCTTTTGCAGTTTGCATACAAGGTTCTTTTCTTTCTCAAAGCCTTGTGGCTGTTCCATGTACAGATCCTCCTTGATGTCTCCATACAAAAAGGCAGTTTTGACATCTAGGTGCTTTACTTGCATTCCCTTTCCAGCAGCAATACTAAGGAGTGTTCTTATGGTAGAATGTTTCACAACTGGAGCAAATGTCTCATCGTAATCTTCTCCAAATTTCTGGGAGTATCCCTTGGCAACTAATCTTGCTTTGTATCTATGGATGTTTCCTTCTGCATCATATTTTACTTTAAAAGTCCATTTGCTTTCGATGGTTTTGCGACCAGGAGGGAGTTCTGTTAGTGACCAAGTTTTATTTTCTTGAAGTGATTTTATTTCTTCTTCAGCTGCTTTTCTCCACTGATCGGCTTCCCTTCTCGGCAAAGTTTCTATGTCTTCCCAGGATGTTGGCTCCTGTGTTTGATGTGTTTTAGCAGCGTATGATAACCTGCGGGGTGGTATCCCTTTTGTCAATCGAGAGGATCTTCTGATTTCTTGTTGTTCAGTGGGTTCTATTGGCTCGTTGATTGTAAGTTCCACTTCTTCTTGTTCTGGCTCTTGTCCTGCTTCGCATGGGTCAGTGTCTCTTGACGATTTAGTGTGTAAATCTCCGCATTTTTCAAGAATTGTATTATCTGGTGCTTCACTTTCATCAAAATAAACACTGTGGCTTACTGTGACCTTGTTGGTCTTTGGACAAAGGATTCTATATCCCTTACTCTGCTCACTGTAGCCAACCAGAATGCCTTCTATGGCTTTGTTCTCCAACTTGGAGCATTTCTGACTTGGAATGTGGGCATATGCTTTACAGCCAAACACTCTGATGTGTCCTACGTTAGGTTTTGATCCAATCCACATTACATATGGTGTACTCTCGATAGCATTTGATGGGAGCCTGTTTTGTAGGTATGTTGCAGTCATTATTGCTTCTCCCCAGTATTTGTTAGGTAAGGCGGCGTCCGTAATCATACATCTGGTCATTTCTACAAGAGTGCGATTCTTTCTTTCCGCTACACCGTTTTCCTCAGGAGTGTATGGTACGGTTGTTTGGTGTATAATACCTTGTTTCTTTAGGTATGATTCCATCTCTTTATTCATATATTCCCCTCCATTGTCAGTGCGTATTATTCCAGGTTTCCTTTGAAACTTGTTGCTTGTCATAGCTACAAACTCTTGAAGTTTTTGTAATGTCTCACTTTTGTGCTTCATTAGATACGTTATTGTGTACCGGGAATAATCTTCGATGAAAGTCAGTAAATATCTGTTCCCACCAGGTGTGATGGTTTTCATTGGTCCGCACACATCACTGTGTATCAGTTCCATGGGTTTAATGGTTTTACTCTGACTGGTCTGTGGAAGAGGGGTTCGGGTGGCCTTTGCTTTGATGCAACACGCGCACTTGCTGAGTGTGTGGCAAGGCAATATTTTCATGTTTTCTGATAGACCTCTCTTTGCAAAGTCCTTTATAGCTTCTGGGTTTCGATGCCCCAGTCTTCTATGCCACAGGTGGATGCACTTGTCATGTGGGTTATGAGTTGCCGCATTAGCCTTCTCACTTTCAGTGACGAGTTTGTACAGATGTTCATTTAATCTTCCTCTTGCTAGAATTTGCTTTCCATTTTGAATTGTGCATTCATTACCTCTGAACTGGACAGTGAGTCCATTGCTTGCAAGGGTTTTAACTGATAGGAGGCTTCCTTCTAGGCTTGGAACATATAGAACATTCTTTACAAGGATGCTCTGCTTGCCCCCTGATGGTGTTTTGCAGTTCAGAAATCCCTGACCTTTACCTTCTGCTGTAATACTTTTCCCATTTGCTAGGAAGACTTTATCTTTTACACTAAAATCAATTTCTGTGAAGAATGTCTCGTCGCTTGTCATGTGACTTGTTGCCCCTGAATCAATGTACCATCCATGTGAGGTACTATTCTGAGTCACTTTAAAAGTACCACTCCATGATGCACTTTCATTTTCTTTCATGACTGCTTTAGCTCTTTCTCTTGTGGGTAGCTCCCGCTTTCGCTGCTCAGCTTTCCAGATTGAACAGTTCTTTTTCAGGTGACCGGCCTTTTTGCAGCGAAAACATACCCTGGTTTCTTTGCTTTGTCTTATGCCTTCATGCACCTTCAGAGCTGCCTCTGGTCTCTCGTTCTCTTCATTATGCAAATTTTCCTTTCTTCTGCTGTATTCATCAATTAATTTTCCCTTAACATATTCTAGCGTCAGTTCAGTTTCCGGTCTAGTTTCTAGAGCATTTATAAGGGCACTGTATGATTCTGGAAGGCTGCACAGAAGTATTGACAGAACATGGTTGCTTTTTAAATCTTCACCTATTGCACCCAGCTGGTCCACAATTTCTAGCATAGCATTTACATGTTCACCCATTTCCTGCCCTTTTTCCAGCCTCATCTTATACAGTTTGCGCAGTAGATATAGTTTACTGTTTAGGTTTGCATGTGCATGCAGCTTTTGTAATGCAGTCCACATACCTTTAGCTGTGCTTTCTTTCCTTATATGAATGAGCTGATCGTCCTCCACTAACAGGCTTATGACTGCTTTTGCTTGCCTGTTTTTTCTGTCCCATTCTTCCGGGTTGTCATTGGGTCTGTGTGTATCTAGTACCTGCCACAAGTCATCTTTGGATAACAGCATTTCAAGCTTAAACTTCCATAGCTGGTAGTTGGTGTTGTTGAGCTTTGCTATTGTAAACTTCATATCTGAAGCACTTGCCATCTTTCAGTGAATTGGATTGTAAATGCAGCACTTACTTGCTTGTAGTTTTCCTTTTTTTTCAGTGTCTGGAGCTGGGCCCATAACCTGTTGGTTATGTGTTATAGAAGACACTGGTAGTGATAGCAGAATTCAGGCTTTACTTGTGTGGCTTAAGTTACAAACATACAGAGCACATTTCACAGCAGACATGTTACAGACTCATTACTTCCTGAAGAGATGATAGAGAGAGGGAGGAACAAACAAGTTTTCAGATATACACAACTAGTAACCTTTAGTGTATAGTGCCATCGACTGGTCAAGTGATATTAACACACAATACTATATATAGTACATTATAGTACATGCTGTTGCATTCCCAACAGTTGTTAGCTGTGATTGATCAAAGCAGTCACATGGTACAGACAGGGCCAATCATAGCCCATCTGTATCATATGATGAGCTTTGCCCAATCACAACAGAAGACTGAATGAATCAGTTTCATTCAGTAACAATGATTGCAAATATCAATGAAATACATTTATATTAGCAATCATAATGTGTAAAAAAAAAAATCCTGATGACTTGCCCAGAGTAGTTTAATGTTACTATGGTAACATTGTAGTGCTTTGGTCACAGTGTGTTGAAAAAAAATAGTAAAAAAAAAAAAAAATAATGTAATAAAAAATTATTATTTTTATATTTTTTTCCATACTGTCAGCAGTCAGTTTCCCTGATCACTGCCACACCAGTTATATAATCACACTTTACTGGACTGGTGACAATATGTAAAAAAAAAAAATTGTGTTTTATTTCTACATTTTACAAAAAATTGTAAAAAAATACAACCTTCAAAAAACTAACCATGCCTCTTACTAAATACCTTGGACTGTCTATTTTCCAACAATGGGTAATTTGGGGGGTATTTGTACCATGTTGGCATTTTCGGGCCTCAAGAAATGAGATTGGCCGTCAGTACATTGATTGATCAATTGTCAGATATACTGTATATACCATGGTTTGTGGACTCTGTAACTTTCCTATAGACTAAATAATATACACTAATTTGGGGTATTTTCACCAAAGAAATGTAGCAGAACACATTTTGACCCATATTTATGAAGAAATGTTATTTATTTGCAAAACTGTATAACAAAAACGAAGAAAAGAGTTTTTTTTTTCAAAAGTTTCAGGGTTTTTTTGCTTACTTAGCAAAAAATAAAAAACTCAGTGGTGATTAAATGCCACCAAAAGAAATCTCCATTTGTGTGAAAAAAATGATAAAAATTATTTTATGGGTACAGTGTTGCATGACCACACAATTGTCATTCAAAGTGCAACAACACTGAAAGCTGAAAATTGGCCTGGGCAGGAACTGGGTAAAAGTGCCCAGTATTGAAGTGATTAACACACGCTGTGTTAGGGCACCATATTAATTATGAATGGGTTGTCAACACAGCAGAATAGACAAAAAAAAAGTACATACAGTATTTTTATTTGCTGCAACAGTTCTCTGCGCAGATAGAACGTTACTATATGTTGTGGTGCCATTCAAAATGAATGGCACTGCAGCAAACCAGACCACGTACCACAATGAAATGGGTCCTAAGGGGTAAGACATAATCTGAATTCTGATGACTGTTGCCAACCATGTCGACTGCCTGAGCCCACACTCTGTCACCATGATAAAGTAGCAACTGTCATACTTCTGGGACCACTGCAGCGAAAGAGTCAGATTCAGACAAGTAAGCATAGCTACATGTAAGGATAAAAAAAAAATATTTGAAAGCCAGCACAGTTCTAATAATGTATAAGCGTATGTTCCGATTCTTGCTCAAGCCAAGTCATGACTGGTTCTATTCATGCTTTAAACACCATGACTGACTGTTAGTCCCAGTTCAGTACTCTATAAGTATCCAATCTAATGGTACAATGAAACCATATAGCATTTTTCCTGAACACCATGTCCTGCACAGCCGAGCCACTGAGATGAAAACCCATCACTTGAGTATATATATAACAACCCTCAGAATCTATAGGATTGCTTCTCTCCTCACTGTCTTGGTGCACATGAAGAATAGTTTCTGCATTGGTGAAGAGGTGAGGGAAGCCTACATAAATTATTGTTTTGTCATCGATCCCCTGCGTAAAATAGGATTCATTCTGTGAAAATATGTGAGTCCTTGGAGGATTCACACACAGGAGAATAATTCTCTGACAGGAAGTCAGGCGTTTTCAGCCACACTAGGAGTAGTCTGGTACTGAGTGTTTCATGAATCAGCTATTATCCCCTCTGCTGAAGATGGTGATTATCCTCTCTGCGCCTCCTCACAACTCTCCTTTTTAACAAGCTTCTTTTTTTTTTTTATCCATTTTCTCCTCTCTGACAATTATCCATGAATACAATCCCTGAGGTAGAGAAGGACCGTTGTTTTGACTGATGGAAAATTACATGTCTAGAACATTAATGTTGATGAATAGGTAATGCAGATTGGACACCTCTATGCAGTGACCTACATGCAGATTTGTCCCATTAAGTAGCAGCCTATCCTGTATCCATGTTTAAGGGAAATATCTAGATGTTTTTGTATGCAGTGAGTAGGTGCACCAAATAAACGTCTTATTTTTATCAGAACAGGTAATTAATATTAAAATAATGTTATTACTACCATACGGGGGGGGGGGAGTCCTCTTTTTTTGGTGGGACTTTAATGGCACAATTTACTTGTATGATAAACAATCCAAAATAATTTTTTTAGATAAAAACAGTATGAAATTTTATTTTTACAATCATCAAAAATAAATATAAAGCTGCAATACATATTGCGGCGGTGTCATCAGAGATGGTATTGCAAATCTCCCTTCAGGAGGCATTTGGGCAACATTTTTCATCCACTGCTTTTTTCTTTATTAATTATGGCTGTGTTCACATAACAATTTGTTCTTAATACTTCTTGGCGGTTTTTACCTCACATGGAATCATACGTCATGCCTTCTGGAGCACTTATGAAGAAGAGATTTTTGTTGATCTCAAAACGCGTCAAGTGAGAACCATGCATGATCCAAGATTATTGATGATTTGCAATACCATCTCGGATGACACCGCCGCAATATGTATTGTAGCTTTATATTTATTTTTAAAGATCGTAAAAATAAAATTTCATACTGTTTTTATATTAAAAAAAAATATTTTGAATTGTTGAAATTTATCATCCAAGTAAATTGTGCCATTAAAGTCCCACCAAAAAGAGCAATTCCCCCCCCCCCCCCCTTGTACTCATTAGGTGTAAATTTTATTTACATACAGGTGTAAATTTTATCTGCATTAAGACTGCACATCATCATTGCTCTATGCATTGCCTTACTGAATAAACATATAAATCTATTGAAGCCTTAAAGTGGTACTAAAGTCTGCATCTGGTCAGTGGGCACTTGCCGTAATTACTCAACATTATGACACACTTTCCTCTCTGCTTGCATTTGACAATGTAGCTTCGCCACTGGTGCCATTGACAATGTAATTCCTCCACAAAGTAGTTACATCATCCCCCGCATCCAACTCTGTTATCAGCATGCCTAGAATGAGCCAGGATGCTTTATGACACATGTACTTAATGTGCACAAAGAAAAATTGTGAGAAGCATTATGCAAAGTGTATTTTTTTGGCAATTTTTTATTTTTGGAGACTTTGCATGTCTCTTTGGCCAATTAAATCTATTTCCTTCCAATTTTTTTTAAAGCAGCTCCCTACTTTGTCTTTAGAGTGCTCTAAACCAGTGTTTTTCAACCTTTTTTATGCAAAGGCACACTTTTTTCATGAAAAAAATCACGAGGCACACCACCATTAGAAAATGTTAAAAAAATTTACCTCTGTGCCTATATTGACTATATATAAAGTAATTCTCTTGAATAGGAATCAAACACAAAGAAATTATTTTATAATTACTTTATTATGAAATAATAAAGTATTTTATAATTGGACCCGGGGGCCGGACCAAGAGTAGATGAATGATGTGTATGTGTCATCCATAGTAAGTATAGTAATATTCCCCCATAGTAAGCATAGTAATTAATCCCCCATATAGTAATTCATCCCCCATATAGTAATTCATCCCCCATAGTAATTCATCCCCCATAGTAATTAATCCCCCATATAGTAATTCATCCCCCATATAGTAATTAATCTCCCATAGTAATTCATCCCCCATATAGTAATTCACCCCCCATATAGTAATTCATCCCCCCTATAGTAATTCATCCCCCATAGTAATTCATCCCCCATATAGTAATTCATCCCCCCTATAGTAATTCATCCCCCATATAGTAATTCATCCCCCATAGTAATTCATCCCCCATATAGTAATTCATCCCCCATAGTAATTCATCCCCCCTATAGTAATTCATCCCCCATAGTAATTCATCCCCCATATAGTAATTCATCCCCCATAGTAATTCATCCCCCATAGTAATTCATCCCCCATATTAATTCATCCCCCATATTAAGTCCCCAAGCTCCCCCTGTGTCAATTCACTTACCTTTGCTCCGCGCGTTCCTCTCGCCGTTCCGGTGTAGCATGAAAATCTGTCTCCTATGAGGATCTGTCCCCCTCGACGTATCTGCGCATGTGCCAGTTTCAGGCATTAGCAGCCGATCGGCGATCTCCGGCACATGCGCAGATACGTCGAGGGGGACAGATCATCCTGACAGTATCACGCTCCGCGGGCCGGATTAAAAGGTCCGCCGGGCCGTATACGTTTGCCCATTGCTGTTCTAATGATTGGTCTATTTGTGAGCCGAGGCCACATGTTACGGATGAAATTGCAATTTTTCCCACGGCACACCAGACAATATCTCACGGCACACTAGTGTGCCGCGGCACAGTGGTTGAAAAACGCTGCTCTAATCCTTTAAAAGCCTTCACTGTTCCCTTATCTTTCACTAGTTACATCATCTAGGTATTTTTGTTTTAATTTTCCCTTTACTTTTAAGCTCTTGGTCCTGTTAGATACAGATTCTTTCTTCACTTCTGTTTTTAGTGTGACAACATGTCTCGATAAGCAGGAGCAGTATTTTCACCCTTGGTCTGAGCACTCCCACTGTACTACCATCTAACATGCCAATGCACAGCATATAAGCACGCTCAGCTTGTTAGAGCACAGTGGGGTTTGGCAAATACATAGACTTGTTCCCTCTGCACTGCTTACACCCCCCTGTGATGAAATATAGCTCCTCACTGCTGTAGAAACTGCTCTGGCACCTATACCAGGGTGCGGCTACAGGAAGTTAAAGGGGTCAGTGTAGCACTGGGCATGGAGCTGCAATCTTTAAAGAGTAAAAAGTGAGTTTAATTTTTTTTAAAGGAGACAAAGAGTTTTTATTAGGTTATACCATACTAAGGGGTTAGTTACACTTTAATCATTGTCACCAGCCAGTCTAATAAAATAACAAACAAAATCTTATTGGAAAAAAAGGTGCACAAACTCTTATATCTCTATACCAACATTTACACGTTATATCACATCACCAATTTAGAAAGGTGAAAACATATTATTTATAAGTCTCTTACTTGTCCCCTTGAAGATGAAATGCCATTGGGTGACCTGTGATGTAGTTATGCCTGCCAGTGTATCCTGTGATTTTTGTGGTTATATTGTATATATAAAAAATGAAAAGGTTTTAGTGGTACTACTTTATAGTCTCCTATTGTTCTCTTCTTACTATTCCTGAAGAAATCCTGAGCATTCTTGTGAATTTTGAATTGATTGGACATATTTGAAAAGTGACAGTGGACCCTTGGAGTGATCTTATATATATGTTCTGTAACAGTGTATACCCAGAGATGGACGTGGTTCAACCATTTTGGCTTCAACCTCCATCTTGGCAAAAGGGTTAACCATCCTGACAAACATATTCCCCCCTCATTCTCCCCCTTCCTCTCTGTTCAGCCACAGTGAAATCTGGTTGTGGGTCACTGGCAGGCTATAGCCAGCAGGGAGCCCAGAGCTATAAAACACCTCTCTGAGCCATGGCCTAGCTGTCCAAAGAACCTGTGCAATTTAACACCTTGTAAAAGATAAGGCAAGCTTTCCCTGGAGTTCAAAGAACCTTCCCAGGAAACACGACCAGCTAACCTTTGTTAAAATCCATTTTTCCCCTATGTCTCATATCTTGGAATATGAGAGATTTACATAAAAACCGGACATATTGTCAGACTGGCCATGAGAAGGCGAACAGTTTGGTAAGTCGCTCACATTGTCTCGAATACATAGGAAAGCCGAAAAATATATCTCATGAACCGTTCAGTGTATAATTTCATAATACATATCTAATCAATCCTCAGACGTGTCTGCATAATAATCTACCCGCGGGTGGAATATCACTTGTGCAGATGGAAAGTTATGGGCCAAAATATGAGTTATGGGAGATTTTGGCTCTAGTTGAGGTATCCGCCCATACCTACATGCCCAAAACGGGGTATTGGTCCTTGACTTCAGAGACACCTCCTGCTGGGGAACTACAAATTAGGCTGTCAGGACTAAGAAGAGTTGATTTGAAGACGTCTCCCATTTTAACATCAATACCACCTGGGGAGACCCGTGCCCTTTTGTTCTGAAACTTGGATCTGCTAACCCAGGACTTTGGCAAGTACTTTAACCCTTTCACCTCTCTCTGATATCTCTTTGCTGTGCTGTTAGTCTTTGTATGTTTATATACAGTCATGGCCGAAATTGTTGGCACCCTTGATATTTTTCCTGAAAATCAAGTATTTCACACAAAAAAGGTATTGCATTAACACATGTTTTGCTATACACATGTTTATTCCCTTTGTATGTATTGGAACAAATATAAAACAGAGGCAGAAAAGCAAATATGACATAATGTCACACAAAACCCCAAAAATGGGCTGGACAAAAGTATTGGCACCCTTAACTTAATATTTGGTTGCACACCCTTTGGAAAACATAACTGAAATCAGTCGCTTCCTATAACCATCAATAAGCTTCTGACACCTCTCACCCGGAATTTTGGACCACTCTTCCTTTGCAAACAGCTCCAGGTCTCTCTTATTGGAAGGACACCTTTTCCCAACAGCAATTTTAAGATCTCTCCACAGGTGTTCAATGGGATTTAGATCTGGGCTCATTGCTGGCCACTTCAGAACTCTCCAGCGCTTCTTTGCCATCCATTTCTGAGTGCTTTTTGACGTATGTTTGGGGTCATTGTCCTGCTGGAAGACCCAGGATCTTGGACGCAAACCCAGCTTTCTGACACTGGGCCCTACAGTGCGACCCAAAATCCTTTGGTAATCCTCAGATTTCATGATGCCTTGCACACAGTCAAGGCACCCAGTGCCAGAGGCAGCAAAACAACCCCAAAACATCATTGAACCTCCACCATATTTTACCGTAGGTACTGTGTTTTGTTCTTTGTAGGCCTCATTCCGTTTTCGGTAAACAGTAGAATGATGTGCTTTACCGAAAAGCTCTATCTTGGTCTCATCTGTCCACAAGACGTTTTCCCAGAAGGCTTTTGGCTTACTCAAGTACATTTTGGCAAACTGTAGTCTTGCTTTTTTATGTCTCTGTGTCAGCAGTGGGGTCCTCCTGGGTCTCCTGCCATAGCGTTTCATTTCATTTAAATGTCGACGGATAGTTCGCGCTGACACTGATGCTCCCTGAGCCTGCAGGACAGCTTGAATGTCTTTGGAACATGTTTGGGGCTGCTTATCCACCATCCGGACTATTCTGCGTTGCAATCTTTCATCAATTTTCCTCATCCGTCCACGACCAGGGAGATTAGCTACAGTGCCATGGGTTGCAAACTTCTTGATAATGTTGCGCACTGTGGACAAAGGCAAATCTAGTTCTCTGGAGATGGACTTGTAACCTTGAGATTGTTGATATTTTGCCACAATTTTGGTTCTCAGGTCCTCAGACAGTTCTCGTCTCCTCTTTCTGTTGTCCATGCTTAGTGTGGCACAGACAGACACACAATGCAAAGGTTAAGTGAACGTCTCTCCTTTTTATCTGCTTTCAGGTGTGATTTCTATATTGCCCACACCTGTTACTTGCCCCAGGTGAGTTTACAGGAGCATCACATGCTTGTAACATTCTTATTTATCCGCAGTTGTGAAAGGGTGCCAATACTTTTGTCCAGCCCATTTTTGGAGGTTTGTGTGACATTATGTCGAATTTGCTTTCTTTCCTCCCTTTTTTTGTTTTGTCCCAATACACACAAAGGGAATAAACATGTGTATAGCAAAACATGTGTTAATGCAATACGTTTCGTGAGAAATACATGATTTCCTGGAGAAATATCAAGGGTGCCAACAATTTCGGCCATGACTGTATATATCTTAGTTACATCTTTTCTGTAAATATTTATATTGCACCCGTTTGACCTTTTAGTAATAATTCTTTCCTTCTGAAAGTGTTGAACTGTTTCTTTAGCTCTTTATTGCAATTTACGAATTCCTGCCTCTAAAGAGAACTCTACTGTGTTTGTTTAACCCTCTGTATAACATGTCTGTGTTATGACTGTTATACAGACGATTACCTCCACCATTATAGTGTTTATAACTGATATCGCTGAGTTTCCCCTTTCTCTGTACAAAAAGGAGGTGGTGGCAGTGTGAAGGGTTAATTGCGTAATTAACCTGACCCAGTAACAATTGCTCAGGCTGCCAGTACATGGATTGTGGTCCAATTAGCTGGAAAATCATTGTGCAGGGTGCAGTTGGGTGTGGCATTGTTACACGCGTGACATCGCGGTTTTATATCGGCTAGTCCTTTGGTCACGAGTTTGGTGAGAAGGGCTGGGGTCTGACGCCGCGATTGTGACATGTTCAAGCGCTTTTTATCTCTTCTGCTTAAAGAGCCTGCTAATGAGGTAGGGAGATGGCACTTCTGGTTATTTGGTGACCTGGGAACACTGCATGCAGAGGTCATAGCACACAGTATATTTTAAGTGGATCATCCTTTTTGAGCCATAATTGGACACTGGGAGGGGACTTTTTATGTTTATTCCTTTTTTTTACCTTTTACTTTTATTGTTATGTAAAACTGTTAATGAATTTTGGTCAAACTGGGTCAGACTTACTAAAAATGGAGCACGCAGAATCTGGTGCAGCAGTGCATGGTAGCCTATTAGCTATTAACTTCAGCTTAATTGAGCTTTGTCAATAAAACCTGGAAGCTGATTGCTTTCTGTGCAAAGTTGCACCATATTCTGTGTGCATCAGTTTTAGTAAATCTCTCCCAGATTATAGTTTATTAATTTTCAAGGTGGAATTTCATATAGAAACAAATACAATGATAGTGCTACTACCCATATATCCTGGATTCAGAAAGCCCACAGGTGTCAATTCCATAGTTGTTCAGCTGTATACAGTAGAAAAGGATCCGCATTACCATTGTTGCTGTTTACAATCTTGCATTTATTAGAAGTTCTTTACCTTTTTTATTTGCAATGTTTACACTGTGGTCTTCTAATAAATGCAAGATTTTAAAGAGCAACGACGGACGTTCGGATCTTTTTCTGCCAGGAATTTTCTATAGGTTTCTTGTCAAATAAACTTTTTTCACTTCTATAAATTGGTGATGAGATAGTTTGTAACTGTGGGTATATGGATATAGGAGTTTGCACGCCTTTTTTATATAAATATTATTTGTAACTGCTTGTATCCAAAGAACTGAGTGCAGCATTTTGCTATTACACCTAGACCATAAAAATATTGTTGTTAACTAGCAAAAACTTGTTTTTTTGTTGAACAGGGTAAAAGTCTAAACAATTAAACAATTCCTAGTGGTTACTCCAGGGGGGCACTGGGGTCCTTCGCGTGAGTCCCAGTCAGGACACTATTTGCATGTTCTCCCTGTGCTTTTGAGGGTTTCCTCTCACACTCCAAGCACACGTATGTAATTGGCTTCTGTCATAATAGTTGGCTCTAGTGTGATATTCTACTGAGCTTGCCTAAGATGTCTGCATCATCATCTGCCCCAACAGCAGGTAAAGCAATTTGAGTCCTTATGGACAAACGTGCTAAAGAAATATAAATTAAACGTGAATGTGTTGATGGCTAGTGGTAATATTCTATTGTTTCTCAGTGCAAAGCTGTACAGCAGCAAAATGATACTCCCCCAAGTCGACTGATGGCTTCTACCAACAAGAGTGGGTGTTGGTACAACCAGCAACTAATCCCTACTCAAAACTTAGTTAAGAAATGCAACTGAACACCTCATATTTCCAGCCTTGTCCAGATCCCTTTTTGGTCATGGTGGTCAGGATAAGGCCCCCAGCTAAATCCACTCTGACACATTGCACCCAGACCCATGCCCAGACTATGTACACTGTAAATCTACACTGTAATATTCAAATATTCCGAATAAGCGGAAAAACAAATTAAAACACATTCTTATTCAATTCTTTAGCTATAGGCGTTGTGGAGAAATTCTTCTTAAAACCTCACAGCAGAGGCGCAGACATCTTGGCTCTTTTTATTACTTTCTATTGTATCTTAGCAGCCATTCAGCCTACTAATGTAAGCACACAGCAAGTGTTTCTAAGCTGTTGGAAAGTGTCTGAATCACAAATTTAGTTATCTTAGTGATCTTTGAGGATCTTTCAGGATATGTAAGGGATTGTGTATTTTAAAGCTCCTTTATTGCATGTTATATGAAAATGCTTTAAAATGTTACTAAACCCAGGACCCTGCATTCAATATATATGGTCTCCCACAGTACACAGAACATGGAAGTTCTATATATAAATATAAACTGCTAAATACCTTTTCTCATTAGCAGTTAGAGCGGTCTTGTGACTTCTATCAGTGTTCAGCAAAGCACATGTTAAAGCTTGTAGGGGGAGTTTTCATTCTGCTCTAGAAGGAAGCAGGACCACTGACCTCTGTCTGGACAGTGCTGATTGGCCCTGTGCTGATCACATGTACGCACCCAAGAAAAAAAAAACCTCTCTAGCAAAAACACCAAACTGAGCATGTGCAGAGTGACTCCACACATATGACTTATCAGGAGATAAGAGGGGGACACTGGAAGAAGGAGGGGATCAGAGAAGTCAGGATCAAACAGTGTTTTTACACAATGCAGAGGATTAACCCGTTAGGTTCCACAGTGAGTATAGCAAGCATGCCTTACTGCATATACAGACTGATTTTACTGTGTGGGTTTAGTAACTTTAATGTTTATATTCTGGGAACATGTGAACTTTAATCATAGAGAACTACAATTAAGTCCAGGAGTTGGGTAGAGTATAGCTCAGAATGTACTGACTTTTTTATAATTTGCGCAATTGTACCTCAGAAATCACAACTTTTCATTTTCATCATCCAGGAAATTCATTAGCACCCTGTGACTCTTTCTGAATTATAACTAATTGATTTTTTTTAATGAGTTAATCTGTTCACCTTTTTTAGTACACCTGATTTATACATCACCATATGTCCATTTGTACTGTTGCTTAAGTAATTGCTGCTATTCTTTATTATGCAATGACCTTCACCAACATCAGTGGAAAATTGTACTGTTTGTCATTTTCATTACAATTCCAGGTTCATTTTTCATTGCAGATATTATTTGTATAATTTACCTAACTGTAATTAACTTTGTATTGTTAAGCCATTTAGAAAAAAACTTTATATAATTTGTATGAGTTTATTAAGCTTAGAAATGTAAATACATAATGTTATACTTATTCTATTTTTAATAGAAAATAATTTTCCATTAAATTATGTGGTAATAAGGAGAAATTAACTTCACATCTACAGTTATTATATATATATTCCAGTAGTTGCGGCTGCACATGGATCTGAGAGAAAATTGGCCTAAGTGCTTAGGTAAGCACAAAGTCCATGTATTCCAAAAGATAAGGAGGCACACATGGGGCTTGTAAGGTGAACGCACGGCGATGAAGTTTTATTTTGACATTTCAACATGGCAAAGCACATTTTCCTCAGGATGTCCTGAGAAAGACGAGCTTGTGCCTTATCAAAACATTAAAATAAAAGTCCATTACTGTGTGTTCATCTTCCAACTATGAGTGCTTCATTATCTTTTGGATGTTTTATATATATATCCCTGATGATTGGGGTATAGATCCATGAAATACTTAACAAATTCATAATCAGCAACATCATTATTATTATCAGGAGGAAGTAGGGCATAGATTTTAAATGGTGCACCCTCTTTTTTCCTCTCCCATATCTCTGGCATGCAATACTTGATACTTTGAAGCTGAAAAACAAGCTAACTTCTCCCTCTCCTCTTTCCCTTTCATTGACATTTATGGTTTGTATTACAAGTATGGCCTGTGCCCTGATTTTGGAGTCAAAGAGAATTGATACAGGAGCTGGTATTCATGCTTTGTTTTTCAAGGTGCATTCTCCGGGGCTGTCATCTTTACTCTTCTTTCATTCCTTAGAGAAGCCTTTTTTCAACTTCTTACCTTGGTCGAACTCTTCCATTCACTGATAGTTTTTTTGCTGTTTCTGCTGGGAAGAATAATTGGGATGATGGGGGAGGGAATTTGTGCTAGGAGAAGGAGTGGGGGGAGTGGTTGTGCTAAAAGGGGGGGGCGGTTTGGGCAAAGTAGGAAGATTTTATCCTGGGAATGGTAATTTGGAGTGGTTTTATCTAGAGGAGGGATTTGGGGGAATTTGCCCTAGGTGGGGGGATTGAAGGAAAGGACTGGAGCTGAGGGGGGATTGTGGGGATTTGCACTAGGAGGGGGGATTGGGTGGGAATTTGTGCTAGGAGAGAGGATTGGGGGGATTTGTGTTAAGAGAGGGAATTGGGGGATTTGTGTTAGGATTGGGATTTGTGTTATGAGGGGGGTTGAGGGAGAATTTGTACTAGGATGGGGGATTGAGTTTTAGCTAGAGGTGGTATTTGTCCTAGGTTGGGGGACTGAAGGAAGAGGATTGGTGCTGGGAGAGGGGATTGTGGTGATCTGTGCTAGGAGGGGGGATTAAGGGGAAATTTGTGTTAGGAGAGAGGATTGAGGGGATTTGTGTTAGGAGGGGATTTATGGGGGGATTTGTGTTGGAAGGGGGGTTTACAGGGGGGATTTGTGTTAGGAGGGGGGATTTGGGGGAGGGGTTAATTGTGCTAGGAGAGGGGATTGGGTGTGGTGGGGTGGGTGAAAGTAGCTTGGCCTCAAAATAATCTGGCACTGGCCCTGAGTACAAAGGCGGGAATTAAGTAGACCCCCGTCTGGAGGGAGATCAGATTACCTTGACAATTCTCTTGAATTCTCACTGTGGTCTAGAGGCATAGGGTCCCATTGAATTCCAGTTTAGAAAGATTGACTTAAAGTGTCACTTTAATGGCTTACCCTCCGCCCTATAGCAGAAATACTGCTACAGGGAGGCAGAGGTGCGCAAAAGCATGTAAATGTACATGATTTTGCATTTCCGGGTGGGGGGTGCACACAAGCCGCAAGCATGCCCTACCCATGCCACCATTTGCGGCCTTGGCTGTCAACCACCCGGTCTCGGCTGGTGATTTCTCGCCGGCACCTGGTGATCTTCTAGTATTACCGACAGGGAAGAGATCTGTGTATAATCAACGCAGATCTCTCCCCTGTCAGCCCCTGCACACTGCTTTGTATGGCTCTGCATGGCAGAGCTATACATAGCAGTGTAAGAAAAATTAATAATAGCGCCTATGGGCAAAATTATATAACTTACTAATAGTGTACCAGCTGCAAAAAATCACCATATATAAAGTGTACCAATAAATAAATAATTTGCGCTAGTAAATGTGTATAAATATATAAATATATATAAAGAAATCATCAAATCATAAGTCCAGAAAAAAATATATATATGCCAATACCACAAAAAAAATATATAAAAAAACTTTTAAGTGCAAAAAACTTTTGTGCAAAAAAAGTGTCTAAATATGAAAAATTTCACCAAAAAACCTTGATAATATAATGGCAGATCATCCATAAATATATCTTCAGAAACGGAAACTCTGCAACACACCGATCCTCATCGATCGAAATAACAGGATGAAAAACTTTGTAGTTAATCGAAAATCCACTTCTCCAATAGATAAAGGACCACCTTCAAACGTATCCATGGGGGGAAATGCCAAGCACTCGAGAGAAACAGAAAGACTTCATGGTGCAATATTATAAAAACCAATTCCTTTATTAGGTACTCATTGCACTTACTCAAGAGGTGTCCCAGCCGACACCAGCATCAACAGCATAACAGCAATCACATAAACGAGCCTGGCTACTCAGCACATGCGCAATAGCTGGCAGCCAAAAATGTAATGACGTCACATCAATCAAGCTCCGCCCTACACGTTTGTCATCGACGTCCTCACACTCCGTGAGGACGTCGATGACGAAACGCGTAGGGCGGAGCTTGATTGATGTGACGTCATTACGTTTTTGGCTGCCAGCTATTGCGCATGTGCTGAGTAGCCAGGCTCGTTTATGTGATTGCTGTTATGCTGTTGATGCTGGTGTCAGCTGGGACACCTCTTGAGTAAGTGCAATGAGTACCTAATAAAGGAATTGGTTTTTATAATATTGCACCATGAAGTCTTTCTGTTTCTCTCGAGTGCTTGGCATTTCCCCCCATGGATACGTTTGAAGGTGGTCCTTTATCTATTGGAGAAGTGGATTTTCGATTAACTACAACGTTTTTCATCCTGTTATTTCGATCGATGAGGATCGGTGTGTTGCAGAGTTTCCGTTTCTGAAGATATATTTATGGATGATCTGCCATTATATTATCAAGGTTTTTTGGTGAAATTTTTCATATTTAGACACTTTTTTTGCACAAAAGTTTTTTGCACTTAAAAGTTTTTTTATATATTTTTTTTGTGGTATTGGCATATATATATTTTTTTCTGGACTTATGATTTGATGATTTCTTTATATATATTTATATATTTATACACATTTACTAGCGCAAATTATTTATTTATTGATACATAGCAGTGTGCTTACAGTGAAGCATACACACAACATATAATGTGAAGCAGCACACAGCACACAGTTATCCCTTTGATCACCTCAGATATTAACCCCTTCCTGCCCAGTGCCATTGGTACAGTGTCAGTGCTTTTTATTAGCACTGATCACTGTATTGGTGTCACTGGGGATGTCAGTGACACCAAGTCAGTTCTCCCCAATGTCAGAATGCCCCCCGCAGTCCCGCTATAGGTCACTGTGCATTGGGATTTTTTTTAGCAAAGACGTAGCAGAATACATTTTGGCCTAAGTTTATGACGAAATTTGATTTTTAAAATTTTTTTACTGGACATGTTTAATAGCAAAAAGTCAAAAATATAGTTTTTTTTCTCAAAATTGACAGTATTTTTTTGTTTATAGAGCAAAAAATAAAAACTGCACAGGCAATAAATACCACCAAAAGAAAGCTCTATTTGTGGGGAAAAAAGGACATAAATTTCATTTGGGTGCAACGTTGCATGACTGCGCAATTTTTAGTTAAAGTAACGCAGCGCCGTATCGCAAGAAATGACCTGGTCAGGAAGGGGGGTAAATCCTCTGGAGGGCAAGTGGTTAAGATTTTCTTTTTTAACAATGCCAGACAGATTATGGTGTACAAGGAATCGCCTACACAGGAAGAGATAGCAAACTATATGTCTGAACTAGTCACATTTGTTACAACGCAACTCTTAAACGGATCACTGTGTGTGTCTTGCACATGTGCACCGGTATTGCCTACTTCATTTTAAACTCTTTCTGTGCAGGCCAATTAATATATCAATCTGCAAAAAATATTTTCTACTGAATCAGTGCATTATCCCAACTCAAAGAAAGATTCTTAGCATGTGCCATTTTCAGCTGGCAATATTCCCAAGAAGTGTTAGAACCGAGAAGAGCAAATTCATTAAACTCACCGATTATTTTTTTTTTCGCCAGTAAATTGCCTTTGTTCTCTTTACCAAAGCTAGAAGATAGATTTGCTAACAGCGAATTATGTAGTTTAGTGAATTTATCCTTAAAGTCATTATAATCCTCTTTGCTTTTTAGCTTTGAAAACCAGAATGATTGGATGACAACATAGTTGCCAATTATAATGTGGCTTAATTCATAAGACGAAAAACAATGTATAAAATTGGATAACCCATAGCAACAATTCAGCAATCATATTCCATTGGGCTGTCTGTTCTAAATAGATGAAAGGCAAAATGTTGTATGTATGGATTATTGCCCTTTTCACATTGCTGTTGCTCCTAAAAGAGAAAAAAAAGAAGCATGGAGATATTTTAGGCCATTTCTGATCTGCTTGAGAGAAGCAAACATTACATTTTGAGAAACTGGCAAAAAAAATCCCAAGATAGGAACCATATCTATATACACAGCAATTTGAATTTTTAGATGTAGAATATATATGTATTGTAATGTGTCTTTTGTTTAAATAGGAATTGTGATGATATAATAGTGGCCACTGTTTTGTTATTAAAGCTGCAGGGTCCAGGATTGTCATCCAGATCCTGTCTTCACTACCTAATAAATTAATGATATGAAACAAGCAGTCTCTCAATGCAACCTGAGCGCTTTAAAATTCTATACCAAAGGCTCGCTCTAGGTCATTGACTAACAACAGGAAAGAATATGTTTTAGGTGGACTGAACCTTTAAATAAACCTATGCATTTGATGTTATGGTCCTATTGTAATTGCTCAATGATGATTTCATGGTAGGGTTGGGTTTTAGGGTTTGGGGGTAGACTGACCCAAAACACATCATTTTATGGTCCCAGAATAAAGGTACACTGGCTTGAGATTCCTATATTACATAGGCTGAACATCTAAGGAAGACTATGGGGTGGGTTTACTAAAGGCAAAAATGCTGTTTGTTTTGCAAGGGAAGTTGCATTTTTCAAGGAAATTTTTCCCTGAGCTTAGTAAATGAAGTGAAGCTCTTCTGACTTCTACTGTTTAACCATGTAAAAGCAAAAATGCAGTTTTTTTTTACTTTCCTTGGCCATGATTGGGTTTTCTTTGAAAAGTGAAACTTTACCGCATTCACCAAAGCTTGCCATACACTATACAATTTTCTTATTTCATTTCCTTTAGATTTACCTTCAACTAAGTAGTGCAAGGGCTTGTCTGATTGCAAACAAATTGAAAGTGTTTAGGTTTGACCTCATATTATATGTTTTTGGTAAATCTTGGGAAATTGTCTTGCTATTTAGCCAAACCACTGCTTTACACAACAAAAACTGAAAACAATCTGAAATCCAGGACAAAAGGTTTAAAAGTAGAGTTAAAAAGGTGTTACTAAACCCAGGACCTTGCATTCACTCTATCTGGTCTCCCACAGTACACAGAACATGGGAGTGCAATTATTTTAGTAAATCTAAACTAGGGAATACCTTTTCTCATCAGCAGTTAGAGCAGTCTTGTGACTTCTATCAGTGTCCAGCAGAGCAGTGGTTACAGTTTGTAGGAGGAGTTTTCATTCTCCTGTAGGATGATGCAGGACCCCTGATCTTTGTCTGGAGAGTGCTGATTGGCCCTGTGTTGATCACATGCACTTTCCCAAGAATAACAAAATTCTCTAGCAATACACACCAAGCTGAGCCTGAGCAGCTTGTCCCCGAACCTCGGTTCTATCAGGAGATATTTAGGAGACACTTGAAGAAGGGGAGGATCAGAGAAAAGAGGATCAAACATCCTTTTTACACAATGCAGAGAATGAACCCCTTAGGTTCCACAGTGAGTATAAGAAGCAAGCTTTACTGCATATACAGACTGATTTTACTGTTGTGGGTTTAGTAACACTTTAATGTTTGTAGCAATCAGTCCCTGAAGCACTATAATCTGGTTTGTCTGGAAAACCATTTCACATATGTACCCAGTAAGCATCTTCTTTGAAACCCATTATTGTACACTGCAATGTTCAGCTTCTGTGATATTTATAGGCTGCCATCCAAATAAATGTATGACATTTAACTAATCAGGACACCTTGTAGGCAAGGCCATTCATAACAGCAAAGGAATTAAAAAATGAGACATAAAGATTGAATAGCTATTTTCTACATTGTCTTTTTAAAACTTAATATGAACAACAGAATCGTTTCCCGTGGAATTGATATAACATTGCAATAGTTTCAAACCAGAAGCCTAGCGATATAATTTAAAAGGCATTTTCATTTTTCATATGCCAATTTCAAATACCAATTACAAAGTATTGTCAGATTTTTGTGTGTTTTCTGTGTGTTCCAAATAAGTCTATGAAGGAGAAACATTAAAATTGCAATCGATTTCATGCTTGTAACTTGTTCTATAAATCCATGGAGCCTAATATGAAGGGGTAGGAGAAATTACAATCATAAATCAGTTAATATTTTATATGACAAGTCTACAAACAGACTATGTCCTTGTTAAGCAGCCATCTGTGCCTCCTAAAATGCAAACCATTTTGGGGAATGATGATATAAATACCATTTACATTTAGATTTATTTGCAGTACGCAATATCTTTCATTTGGGCTGGCAAAACAATCACTCATGTATATTGATTGCACGGGCTTTAAAAATCGGCCAAGTTCCATCTTTACTTGAAGCATCTGAAGATATTCATGAGACTGTAACATCACCTGAGGCTCTGAATGTTCTCTCTCTGCATAAGTACAATCAGAAAACTCGAGAGTCATGAATGCTTCAAGAAAAATAACTTTTGAGATTTTTTCTTTTTTCTTTGTTTTTCAATCAGATGCCCGGAACATTCAGTTTGTAAAATTACATTATAGATATTTTTTAAAGCAAATGTCCACTTTTGAATAGGTCCTTGAAGAGGTTATCTGCATTCAGGGAAAAGTTAGTTGGTAGTTGGTAAAAGTTGGTCAACTTCTCTGAACCATGTGGTAGTCTTTGAGCAGCTGTGCTTTAAGAGTAGGGATGACTGAAATGGAGACTTTCCATTTTTTTTGAAAATACAATAAAAATATGCAGTTTTTGGTAAAATTTCACTACTCTAGTTAGCTTTTTTACAGAGGTTTTAATTATTCTAGAGTTTTTCATGTGCTAAAAATGGCCCTCAAAAACCCAGTTGTTTTACATTATTATAGTAAGAAACCTTAGATAGTGAAAACCAAAAAATGTAAATTAAAAAATGTAAAGTGAAAGTACACAGTACAATTTGCATCTAAGTTCACTCAGTAAAAGTGCATGTACAGTACAGGGGCAAAAAAAATGTTATTAGCCTATTTTCTGAGCTGGTCTAAGATTTTTCATTGATTTAAAATGGAAAATATTGCATTTTGCAACTAGATGGCACTAAGTATGACAATTCTTTTAAAATTTAGTGTCATCTAGTGGCCAAATGCAGTATTTTCAGTTTTTAAATATTTTAAACCATTCGACTGGCACAGGAAAATTTCTAAGAACATTTCATTTTTTGCCCATTTTCAAACAGAATGAATATACGCACACTTTCACTGGAACTTCTATGCAAATTTTTTATAGATACATTTCTAAATTAAATAAATTCAACTACCCTAAATACACCATCAAAAAACACATAAGCACACACTAAATAACTATAGGAAAAAAGGAGATCTTTTGTTTTATTGAATATTTTTAAAGGATAAGTTCACATTTCGTAACATGTTGCACCTATATTCGGGGTGTAACAAGTAAAATGTTAAGAAAGGACTACCCCCCACTCCCCCATTGTGACGGCTAGTGGGTGATCTTCTCCCCCCGCTAGCTGTCACAATTTAAAAAAAAAAATGCTCCGCCCACCTGACCTCATTACTCATTCACAGTATTCTTTAAATTGGAAAACTACAAGTTCCAATAGCCTTTGCGGATGTAGGCTTGTAGTTCTCAATGAACTACCATGGTGCTGTTGAGCGCTGTGGTAGTTAATTGATTCTTCCTGTCAGTGTGTATCTGCTTGCCCATATGACGTGATGATACCAGTGATTTGCTGATGCTTTCCTGCTTTTACCTGCAAAAAAATGTGTATTTAACATTTTTTGTTAAAGGTGAACTTATCCTGATAGTTCTGCGGGAGTCCTGCATGACACCAGTGATCTGCTGATTGCTGGTGCAATGCTTTCCTGCTTTTGCCTGCAAAAAAAGTGTCATTTTTTATTTTTTGTTAAAAGGTGAACTTATCCTTTAAACCAGGTAGTAAAAAAAGGAGAAAATAGAGGAGATAGGCCCACGCAGGTGTAAGGAAACCACAAAAAATAGGACATGTACAGACCAGCACAATTCATGTGAAATGCAAAGTGTGTGGCTCCAGCACATAAACTAATGTCATCAGAATTCATTATAACCTTAAGGAGATCAGATTCTTCAATTAGGAAGGAATATACTAAAATCCTCAGAGGAAAAACAGAGGAGCATACCAATGCATGACCATAATAGCAGTAGAATATGATATTTATATCAAAAGGTGGGAGCTATGGACATGGAGGCATCATCCAGCCAGCGTGCCCAGACTTTCGAGAACTTCTTATAGAAGGTGGGGTTTCACTGTACGGGAGCACTTACCATTAAAATAATAGGGACAGTGTTTAAAGCTAGCATATATACCTTAGATGGCTGTCAGAAGCCTGGGCATATGCTGACTACTAAATGATTGTTTTTTAATCATTGCACTCATGCATATATCACCTACGTCTGTATACTCTTGCCCATAGAGAGAACAGAAGGAATGCAATCATATACTTGCTGGTTTTATCATAGAAGAAGCAATAGTGATTAACGGATAAAGAATGAACCCAGCCAATTATGTCGTCCCATGGAAAATCAGCTTGGATGTCTGCAGCTACTCATACATGTAATGAGAGTGGTCTGATCCAGCAAAGACTGTCTATATATAAGACAATGGTTAACTCCTGTCTAGAGGAACCTTAGTAGTTTTCTCTTCCTTTAGGCATAATACTTACTCCAAAACTACTTACTATGTACAGTACATGTACATTTAACTGTGCTTGTCAGTTTATAGAAGACGGTAAGCTGAAAAGAATGAGGTACTTTAGGAGTGGTTGCACATACAGCATTTTATTAACACTTATAAGTAAAGTTTATAGATTGAGAAACTGACATTCTTTTCCTTAAAGTAAGGAGTTTCTTGATTTCCAGACCATGATTATTGAGGTGCAGCCCCTATATCTACCATCAGTAAATGAAAACATCTCTTGGTGGGTCTCTTTTCTGCTGGGACTGAAATGGATAAAGGAGTCAGTATGGCCATCTGGCAATCTACCGGAAATCTCTAATTGGACACGAGAGCTGGTGCAGACTCATGTGGGCTTATAAGAATCAACTCTAAAACTTGGATTTGGTGAAATAAATTTGACAGAATTCACTGAAGCATCTGCACTTGGCATCAAATAGCATAATACTATGTGCTTCCGGTATATAGTCTTTATCTATATGTATTATTGGACTCTCAAGTCAAATACATGATTAGGGGCTGCTGTGCTTTGTATGTATGTTTTAGTTTTAGTCTCTCTCTCTCTCTCTCTCTCTCTCTCTCTCTCTCTCTCTCTCTCTCTCTCTCTTTCTCTCTATCTATACACAAAATATATTCAAAATAAATTAATTATGACCCCCTATGATGAGTAATATTTATGAAAGTGTATACAAATTATCAATATACCCCAAGTACTGTAGATGCTAGACACTGTCGGGTGTTTCCAATCGACCCCTCAGATGAATCTATGTATATGTATAATGATGTAGCGCAGCTTGTACCAAAAAAAAAAAACACCAAAGAAAAGGAAAAAGCCCACACATGATAAAATAAAGCCCTTAGAGTGGCAGTATTTCCAAACCACCGGAGAAGGCCAACTTTCTTTAACCTTCACATGTGCAGCATGCATATCACCTCCCATGAACCAAATATGCTCACCTCCGGATATTGACCCCAATCTGAAAATCAAGATCAAACATGCTTGTACCCCTTCATGGGTTCTACACACAATGGATTCTGGCTCCAAATGGTGTCTCAAACCAGCTCCTCGAATTACTCCTTCACTTCTCCTCTCTCCTCCCACATGGATGACGTTCTAGTTTTCTTCTGAAAGAATAGTTGTTTGTTCACTGTGTCCCTTCCCGCACTGAATCAGGGATAACTTCCTGACTGGAAGGTGATATGCATGCTGCACATGGGTGATTTCACATGTGAAGTTTAAAGACAGTTGGACTTGACCAGTTGTTTGGAAACACTGCCACTCTAAGGACTTTGTTTTATCACGTGTCGACATTTTTCCTTTTCTTTTGTGCTGTTTGGTACAAATTTTGCTACATCGGTATACATATGGAATTGGAGGTACCAGTAGCTCTGAACCATGATAGAACCAAAACCATCTAATGCTGACAAAGCCATAAAATAAAAGAATGAAAGTATGATATACTACTGATCTTAGCATCTGCAACTAGCTGTGCCTCCACTTTACATCACAAATGAAAGTCTTCTTGAAAGCACATTGACTTAAAGGGTTACTGGATAGAATTACTGTTTCATTTATCCCGTGTAGAATTACTGTTAAATGATGAGATTCCACACACAGCACAGCATACAAAGAGAAATATCTATATCTCATAGGGCTCAAATGGTCATTTAACGAATTGATTATGTTCAAGTCAATACTTTTTGTAGAACAGAAAGATGTAAAATCCTGAAAACCAAACAGATTGTTTATTGATATTGTTCTTTTAAACAAGACTGTAAGGTCAGCTCAAGTCCAGACTCTCAGGAATATTATTGCAGCAGCATATTTTTTGCTAGATCTGTCAAAATTGAATGTTAAAGAAACCGTATTTCAGCCAAAGCCCTGAAGGTAAAAATAATATTGCTTATGGTTGATCTTAATGAGCAAAAATCAACCAGTGGAACTTGTGCAGATGAATGTGACAGATGGGAAGAGTCTATATATTTATTTATTTTCCTTGTTTCCTCCATTAGTATGAGTCACAAATTACACATTTCAACAGTAATCTAGGTGATGCATTACTTTTTCTTAGAAGTTATTTTAAAAAATACCTTGAAGATTTATTTTTCTTTCTAGAGGATTCCCCTGTACTAGCTTGCAATAACCTATTTTGGGAATCGCCACTGCCAAGTTATGAAAATCACTTGTTTGTCGCCTTCCATACAGAAATATGAAGGTGACCCCTCTCCCGCAGCACCTAGTATTTAGATTATGTACACCTGGGCATCAATTTGTTTGTAATCTTCATGAAGTTCCTCCCGATCCTTGGGCCAGAAACAGTGTTTTAAACAGACTGTCTTGCTATAACTTCTATAAGTTCTCAGAAAGCTCCGTGCCAATCACAACTGACTAAGATTACTGACTGTATAGATGGTGGGACCTCGTTTTGAATTTCAAAAGCAAGCAGACCAGGCAATGGTAGGGATTAAATACATTAGTCCTTGATGTGTGATAGCAATTGATGCTTTTGCATACATATATACATTTACCAGGATCGGCGGCTCTGATAAATGTTGCCTACAGCTTTACTTGTTGGTGAAATCTAGCATTGCAGACTTACCATAAAATACAACGGTCAGGTTTCAATGAACAGAGCACTGGCAACAAGAGTGGAATGTGGAGTTTCTTTTCATTTTTTATCTATTTTTTGTCACTAGATGCTAAAGTTCCAAACCGGATATGGTTTTCTATTTATTCTTCTATTTTTATTTTAGGATGCCCATTTAGCAGTGATTTTACAATGACTTTGTGATGGACACAGTCAAAGAATGACTGCATCTACCATTTCAGCCATTTAGAAAATTATTACTGTCAGCTGGATGTCCCTTGGTTGTAGAAGTCATGTTCTTTCCGTATATAATGTAAGATGCACTTTAGTAACAGATTTGGTTTGCAAATACTTTGATAATGAGTGGTGATGCTAGTGTTTTAAAAAAAGCTGTGTGTAATATATCTTTAAAGTATATTTACAGCCAAAAAGGTATTTAAGTTTTTTATAGTGTGGATTTTCTTTTCTATTCAAATGGGGAGATTTTCCTTTACATTTTATTCTGGAGACAAAAGGAGATGTTTAAGTGGTTGTAAAGGTAGAAAGGTTTTTACCTTAATACATTCTCTGCATTAAGGTAGAAAAAAAAACCTTTCTCTGAACAGGATGCCCCCAGCACCTCTAAATATTTACTTGAGCTCAATCTTGATCCAACACTGTGCCTCTCTCTCTCTCCTCCCTGGACATGGAGGCAGCAAGGGGAGCCATTGGCTTATGCTGCTGTCAATCACAGCCTGTGAGCAGAGAGTGGGAGGAGGGGTCAAGTCGTACTATATGTGTCTATGGATACATAGAACATGGTTCAGGATCAAGCCAGCACAAGTGCCCCCATAGCAACTGGCTTGTTATGGGGGCACTCAGCGGGGAGAGGAGCCAGGAGCACTGGCTGGGGACAGCAGAAGAGGAGGACAAGGGCTACCCTGTTCAAAGCCATTGCGGGTAAGTATAACATGTTTGTTACTTTCAAAAAAATGTAACATTTATAATCACTTTAAAGGAACATTTGTAGACAGTTGTTATCAGAACAGAGGACCACATTAAAAGATTTCCCATCACTTCCTATTCTCACAACAATAATAAAATATTAGAATTCCCCTCATTCTTTGCACCCAATGACAATGGTCAGCAAGAGAAACAGAGAGCATGATTCTGCCCAGCAGGGACACAGACACCAATAGAAACTTGGTAGTAAGGAGGGAAGTGCCAAATGCAAAATGAATAAAGCCCAGATTTCATTTTATTCAGTTCCTTATATCATAAAAAGGCAGCATACTTCAAAGATTTAGAGGGCCCACCTTCAACATTGTCAAACAAAATGTGCTGTGGACTGACAGAACTGAAGGAATCTAGAGGGGAATGGTTATAACTCCAGATGTTGGTTGAACTTAACCACCATCTGGAACCCTTTAAACCCTCAATTACATTTTATGATATGAGTTTGAATACATTTATCTTTCAATATTTTTTATTGAAAAATTGGTATACACAGATATAGAAACATTGCCCACCTACATGGTGAGATGGGGTGAATAAACATATTCATAAAATATATAGGCACGTGAAAATCATTAGTCGATGATGTTGTAAACACAAAACACTGTAGCAATTGTACGTACAGAGATGGATGCGGTCATCCATCTTGATAAAGATCCTCCATCTTGTATCATTCTCTCTCCCTCCAATCCCCCTGTCAGGATCCGCCGCAGCTTGTGGCTTGGCACAGGCGCAGTGAGCCGACTCGCACTGGTGTACGGGCACTAGGTCCTGGCCGGCCGCGGCGACGACGGAACTCGCGCATGCACACTGGGGACCACGGGTGCACGCCTGGCACCAATGACAGTGCAGGGCACGGTATTTAAATCCGCTCTGCACTGACACTGGTTGCCGTATGGTCTCTTCTGTTTGTTCCTGCTCCTGTATCTGTGCTGATTGATCGTTGCTGACCCGGATTGTTCTTGACTTTGCTGTATTCTCCTGCTCTGACCCCTGGCTTGCCTGACCTCTCTTTTGGATGCCCCTCATTGGATCTGACCTTCTGTTACTGACCTGGCGAGTGACCCGACTATTCTCTGCCTGCTGCCTTGTACCGCGCTGTCCCCAGGGTTACCGACTCGGCCTGTCTGCCCACGCTTCTGCTCAGACATCCATCCATCCATCCTGCTCAGACCCATCCGCCTCTTCACATCAGGCTCTCATCCTGCAGATACCTCTGGTGGATCCCTCTACCATGGGTGGGTGTACTCAGGAGCCGTGACCTGGTCTCTGTCTGCTCCAAGTCCATCTCCACCATCAGGGACCCTGGTGAACAAGCAGACTGGGACTTAGACTCCGCGCTCTGGAGAATCCTATTCCGTGGGTTGCTAGAGGTACCGCCAGGCGGTTCATTACAGTACCATACGGCCATGACAGAGCCTGGAAGAGGACCATCCCCACTGGAGGACATATGCCAACACCTGGCGGCTCTGACTCAAGCCGTCAACGCGCTGCAGGAGGGATACACACATCTGGAGAACCGCATCCAGATGCTAGCCGCACCAGCCACTACATCTCAGAGTTCGTCTACGCCTGCCCCGGCCGGGGAAGCTTCAGGGCCACCCACTGGAGCAATAGCCACGTTGCCTTCCCTGTAACCCCGCTTTCCATTGCCAGAACATTTCAGCGGGGATCGAGCAAGATTCAGGGCCTTCTGGAACGCATGTCTACTGTACTTTAGCCTGCAGCCGCGTACATTTTCCACGGAATCAGTTAAGGTGGGATTCATCGTGTCTCTTCTCCAAGATGAACCCCAGTGCTGGGCTCACCGACTGATGGAAACACACAATTCCCACCTGGAGACGGTAACTGATTTCTTTGATGCAATGGCAGTGTTGTATGATGACCCGCAGCGGGCAGCCTCCGCAGAAACAGCCCTGTACTCTCTCAGACAAGGCCGCCGGGCAGCGGAGGAATATGCTTCAAAATTCAGACGATGGATGGGGGGTACTCAGTGGAACGACGCTGCATTACGCCACCAGTTCCGCATAGGGCTGTCCGAGGCTCTTAAGGACGAATTATCTCAGGTAGGCCTACCCGATTCCTTGGAGGACCTCATTACTTTAGCCATCCAAATTGACCGCAGACTGCGGGCGCACAGATTTGAGAGGATTGGCCAGGGTCAGAGAGCTACATCTGAGGTCTCAGTCCAACCTCTGCTGGGAGGAGACCGGATCTCGGAGTGTGAGGAGGCCCCCAAACCCATGCAGCTGGGATTGGCTCGGCCATCATTGTTGGCCGAGGAACGCCAGAGAAGACGGTCCAGGAATCTTTGACTTTACTGTGGAGAAGCCGGTCATATGGTGTGTTCCTGCCCAGTGAAACTGAGTAAGTCTGCTTCTGTTTTTTCTTCTGTATCCGCTGAAGGTCTCAACCAGTCCAATTACTTAGCCATACCTGTTTCCTTTCAGCTCCCAGAAAGAACCGTGTCGGTGATGGCAATAATTGATTCCGGGGCATACAGTTGTTTTGTGGACTTAGATTTTGCCAACCAACAGAAAATCCCCCTCCAGACCAGGGAACGTGGGCTTAACATATTTTTGGCTGATGGGTCACCTATTAAGTTGGGGTTGATAGACCGGGAGACTCCCCCTATCTGCACTACAGTAGCTGACCACCATCGGGAGTTCCTCCGCCTGGACGCTATAGCCTCCCCTCTTTTCCCAGTCATTCTGGTGCTTCCTTGGTTGCAGGCCCATAACCCCCAGATTGTCTGGGAGACTGGGTCCATTCAGTTCCTATCCCCGTATTGCCGGGAATACTGCTTTGCCTCGGCTCCCGCAGCTCCCCAAGTCCTCCTATGCGCGGACGGAGATGCCGACCTAATACAGGCTTACCACAAATTTCTTGAGGTTTTTTGTAAACAAGGGGCAGAGATCCTTCCTCCACACCGAACATATGATTGCCCCATTGACCTCCTACCTGGTTCTGAGATTCCCCTTATCTAAGCTAGAACTGGGGGTGCTCAAGAAATATATTGATGAGAACCTCCAAAAGGGGTTCATCCGCCCTTCCACGTCACCAGCTGGGGCTGGAATCTTTTTTGTCGAAAAAAAAGATAAGTCCCTGCGGCCCTGCATTGATTATCGCGCTTTGAACAAAATCACAATAAAAAATCGCTACCCACTGCCTCTGGTCCCAGAACTCTTCCAGCGGTTAAAATCAGCAGTGATCTTTACGAAACTAGACTTGAGGGGTGCATATAACCTGGTCCGCATAAGGGATGGGGATGAGTGGAAAACGGCGTTTCGTACTCAATTTGGGCACTTCGAATATTTAGTCATGCCATTCGGACTTTGCAACGCCCCGGCCACGTTCCAACACTTTATCAATGATGTATTTCGAGATTACCTTGATGTCTTCGTGGTCATTTATTTAGACGACATACTGATTTTCTCTCCCTCACTGGAAGCTCATAGGGGTCATGTTACAAGTGTGTTGGAACGTTTACACCAATACGGACTGTATGCTAAAGCTGACAAGTGCAGTTTCGAGCAGCACAGTATTGCGTTCCTGGGGCTGATCATCTCCACCACGGGTGTTGCGATGGATCCACAAAAGGTCTCGGCAATCTTGGATTGGCCAGTACCCGCGGACAAGAAGGGCGTACAATGCTTTATTGGCTTTGCAAATTTCTATAGAAAGTTTATCAGGAACTTTTCTGGTCTGGTGTCCCCCATTACCCAGCTTACCAAACAGGGGGTCCGTTTCAGGTGGACACCCGAGGCTCAAATAGCGTTTGAAACCCTGAAGGAATTATTCACCCCTGCTCCCATTCTTAGTCATCCTGATTCCTCCCTGCCATATGTCTTGGAAGTTGATGCTTCGGAAAACGCAGTGGGGGCCGTCCTGTCCCAGAGAAAAGGCACCAGGGAGCTCCTGCACCCAGTGGCGTTCTTCTCGAGGAAACTTACACCAGTGAAAAGGAACTACGATATTGGGGATCGAGAACGTTTGGCCATCAAGACCGCACTGGAAGAATGGAGATACTTGCTGGAAGGGGCCACGCATCCAATTCTGATCTTCAGTGATCACAAAAATTTAGAATACTTGAGAACGGCAAAACGCTTGAGACCACACCAAGAGAGATGGGCACTCTTTTTATCCCGGTTCTCATTCCATATCAGGTATAGGCCAGGGTCCAAGAACACGAAGCACGACGCCCTTTCGTACATGTTTGAAGACCCTGAAGAGGTCCCCAAACCAGATACTATCTTGTCCTCAGGGAACTTTCTTGCCCTCCAAATGGAGCTATGTTCTAGGCTACAGAATGCATCCGTGGGAATGCCACACCAACCTCGGGTGTCCCTACAGAGCAAGGGAGGGCTCTTATGGAAGGAAGGACTAATCGCGGTACCCAAAGAGGTCTGAACCTTGGTCCTGGGACATTGCCATGACCATCCGATGACAGGTCATTTTGGGATGGCAAAAACTCTAGAATTACTCCAGCGCACATTCTGGTGGACAAGCATGGCCAAGGATTGTGAGCGCTACGTCAAGACCTGTGCCACCTGTCAGAGGAACAAGCCCTCCAGGAGCAAGGCCTTGGGGTTACTACGCCCCCTGCCTATACCTGACTGACCGTGGCAAATGATTGCGATCGACTTTATAGTTGAGCTCCCTCCGTCTCAGGACCACACCGCAATATTTGTAATTGTGGATCGCCTGTCGAAGATGCCCCACTTCTTGCCTCTTAAGAACATGCCCTCAGCTCTGGAAATGGCTCAAATCTTCATAAGAGAAGTTGTAAGACTTCATGGAGTTCCTGAAGACATTGTTTCAGACCGGGGAGTCCAGTTTACCTCGAAGTTCTGGAAGGCGTTATGCGAGGTGTTGGGAATCAGATTGTCCCTCTCTTCCGTCTACCACCCACAGACAAATGGGGAGACGGAGAGGACAAACCAGACATTGGAGCAATACTTGAGGTGCTACACGTCCTTCCTTCAGGACGATTGGCTGGCACTCTTGCCACTGGCCGAATTCGCGTATAACAACGCGAATCATTCAGCTACGGGGCAATCCCCATTTTTTGCAAACTATGGGTTCCATCCCACATTTCTGCCCAATCTGATTCCTGAAAGCCCAGTTCCTGCCACTCAAAGCACGCTGAATTTTTTTTCTGCCAACAACAAGGTGCTTCAAGAAGCCATTGCAAAAGCCCAGGAGGACAACAAGAGGGCCTTCGACAGGAAGAGAAGGGGGGAACTAGTATTGCAACCTGGGGATCAAGTCTGGCTAGCAACAACAAATTTGAAAATGTCTTGCTCGTCGAGAAAGCTATGGCCGAAGTTTATGGGTCCATTCCGGGTGAGATGAATGATCAACAAAGTTGCATATGAACTCACTCTTCCGGAAACTTATAAGATTCACCCAGTTTTCCATGTGTCGCTACTGAAGCCAGCTACACCAGACCCCTTCCCGGATTGGAGGTCCAGACCCCCGGAAGCAATAACCATCGATGATCAAGAAGAATTTGAGGTGGAAGCAATCTTGGATTGCCGGAAGAGGGGTGGCCAGACACAGTTCCTGATCAAATGGAAGGGTTATGGCCCTGAGGAGAACTCATGGGAATCAGCCCAAAATGTTCATGCCCCCAGACTTGCCCGGGAGTTTTATCGCAGCCACCCACGGAGGAGAGATCAGTTGGGCACCCGGAGGTAGGGGGGGGCAATGTCAGGATCTGCCGCAGCGTGTGGCTCAGCGCAGGCGCAGTGTACCGACTCGCACTGGTGTACGGGCACTAGGTCCTGGCTGGCCGCAGCGACGACGGAACTCGCACATGCGCACTCGGGACCGCGGGTGCACGCCTGGCACCAATGACAGCGCAGGGCGCGGTATTTAAACCCGCTCTGCACTGACACTGGTTGCCGTTCTCTTCTGTTTGTTCCTGCTCTTGTATCTGTGCTGATTGATCGTTGCTGACCCGGATTGTTCTTGACTTTGCTGTATTCTCCTGCTCTGACCCCTGGCTTGCCTGAGCTCTCTTTTGGATGCCCCTCATTGGATCTGTCCTTCCGTTACTGACCCGGCGAGTGACCCGAGTATTCTCTGCCTGCTGCCTTGTACCGCGCTGTCCCCACGGTTACCGACTCGGCCTGTCTGACCACACTTCTGCTCAGCCATCCATCCATCCGTCCTGCTCTGACCCATCCGCCTCTTCACATCAGGCTCTCATCCTGCAGATGCCTCTGGCAGATCCCTCTACCACGGGTGGTCTCTGTCTGCTCCAAGTCCATCCCCACCATCACGGGCCCTGGTGAAAAAGCAGACTGGGACTTAGACTCCGCGCTCTGGGGAATCCTATTCCGTGGGTTGCTAGATGTATCGCCAGGCGGTTCATTACACCCCCTCCCTCAGGAATGTGGTCTGTGTGTATGTTGAGTTCACAAGGCATCAGGCACAGCTGGCTAGCTTCATGGTTATAAACCCCAATTAGCCTGGGCCCAGTATGTCTTGAGACTCTTGCTTGGAGATACAAGCTATAAACCAGTCCTTCACTGGACATGAAAGACATTCCGAGATAACAGTAAAACATACATCCCATTTAAAACCACTTTTCCATATAATTTCATATCTTAAGATAGGAAATACAATGAAACAAAGCATATATTCAGAGAGGTCACTTTAATACGAGTCACCTGATACCTTACACCCCTAGTGAAAGTCTACAGGAGAGTAGCCATATAGTTCTAGCTGAAGTAGTAAGATATGGCATATTTGATGTCTGGACGTTCAGGATATCATTCTGCATATTAATCTACTAGTGGCTAGGCTGCTACATGTACCTAGGGAAGGTTATTGACCATGGTATAACTTGGGAGGGATTTGGTCATAGCCTGAGTTCTCCGCCTAAACACCCCTCCCCAAATGAGGCGATTGGTTCTCTGCTTTAGGAGACACCCTGCTGAGTTCTTAGAAAAGAGTTTGTCAGGCTTGGAGAAGTAAGTTGAAGAGATCTCCCTTTTAACATCAGGAACCAACTTTGGGAGAAAAGACACCCTTTTGCTCAGGACCCTTGAAGCTGCTTAAACCAAGGCTGACGGCAAGTATTCTTCCTCTCTAAACTTATTTCTGTTTTCTCTCTGTTGTGGTGTTACTCTCTGTATTTATATATATATATATATATATTGGCTACATCTTTTTCTGTAAATATTTTTATTGCACCATTTTGACCTTTTTAGTAATAAATCCTATTATCTGAAAAGTGTTGAACTGTTTCTAAAGCTCTTTAATGCAAACTAAGAATCCCTGTCTCGGAAGAGCGCTACTGTGTGTTGTAAACTTCTGTATACATCTGCCTGCGGTGACAGTGTGTATACAGACACTTATTCAAACATCATAGTGGTATTGCTAAGATTGGCGAGTTTCCTCCTACTCTGTACAAAAAGGCGGTGGTGGCAGTGTGAAGGGTTAATTGCGTAATTAACCTGATCCAGTAACAATCGCTCTCAGGCTGCGGTACATAGATTGTGGACCATTAGCTGGAAAATCTTTGTGCAGGGTGCAGCTGAGCGTGGCATTGTTATGCACGTGACAGCACGGTTTTAGATTGGCTAGTCCTTTGGTCACGAGTTGGTGAGAAGGGCTGGTGGTCTGACACCACGACCATCACAAACACCATCCCCACAGGGTAGAAAATGTTCCATCAGCCAGTAAACATAGGCAGTTCCATATAGATATTTACCAACAATAAGAAAACCAAAAAAAAAAAAGGATTAAAAATAGAAGAATCGAAAGAAAAGATCCAGGATAAGTAAAAGAAGGGGGGAGAAGGGGAGAGAGAAAAAAAGGAGGGGGGGCTGGAAGAAAAGAAAAAAGGGAGAGAGGGTCAGCCGTAGTATTATTAAGTAATAGAGATATATCTGATTCATGGTTGCCACGTCACCTCAAATCTAGAAGCATCATTATTGACAATGCTTGTAAGTTTATCGTTTATCATTATCCAATTAAGTTTTTGCTTAACCCCGTCTAGCGGAATTAATGATTGTCTCCAACATCTAGCTATGGTAATACGTGCCGCCAGTAAGAGGTAAAGAATTAATTTAGACGATTTTTTGGGAATGTCAGTGGGCAGCAAATTAAATAAAGCTACTTCCGGTGATCTACAAATATTAATTTCTGTTACCGAATAAATGAAGTTAAACATTTGGATCCAAAATCTATTCACTACCATTCACTATTATTATTGACAATGCTTGTAAGTTTATCGTTTATCATTATCCAATTAAGTTTTTGTTTAACCCCGTCTAGCGGAATTAATGATTGTCTCCAACATCTAGCTATGGTAATGCGAGGCGCCAGTAAGAGGTAAAGAATTAATTTAAACGATTTTTTGGGAATGTCAGCGGGCAGCAAATTAAATAAAGCTACTTCCGGTGATCTACGAATATTAATTTCTGTTACCGAATAAATGAAGTTAAACATTTGGATCCAAAATCTATTCACTACCGGACATTTCCACCAGATATGGAGCATAGTGCCCTCTTTTCCGCAATGTCGGAAGCAATTAGATGATACTGATGGATACATTTTAGCAAGGCGTGTAGGAACTAGATACCATCGAAGTAGTGTTTTGTAATTGGATTCGATAACAGCAGTATTAATTGAAATCTTAGATAGCGTATGGGCCTCATTCCGCCAAATGTCCAGGTCCAATGAGCTATTCACATCCCTTTTCCATTGAGTCATATAAGATAATTTAGTGAGTGGATCAACAAGGGAAGCATAGATAATAGACAAACGACCCTTCATCATCCCAGTTGCCCCACAGGAGATCTCTAGAGGAGTGAGTGTGCAGGGTTCTACGAGTATTTTGAGTTTACTAGTGATAAAAGATAAAAGTTGATGGTAGGGAAACAATTCACTGGAAGGCATCTGATACTTTTTCAAAGAGCACTGGAGAGAATGAGGAGGAAGTCCTTCCAGGAAATCTCCAATACGTAGTAAACCCTTATTCATCCACCATTGGAATACAGATGGTGATAAGCCAGGAATAAACTCGGGATTACAAAAAACTGGAGTTTGAATACATTTAAATGTACACTTTATACCTTTGGTCACCTGTGCCAGCGCACAGGGCTTCCACCTTCACCCTGTCTTCTTTCTGGGTTCATGAGCTCCAGTTTGAATGGCTGAGCCACAATGATGTCACGGCCGTGGCACGGCTCCCTTAGTGGACTGCATGCTGTCTATTGAGAGCACAGTGTGCATACATCGGTGACATCACCGGCAGCTACACAAGTAAATATCTACTAAACAGTACACGTTTAGGAGATATTTACAGTACCTACAGGTAAGCCTTATTATAGACTTAAATGTTGTCAAGGTCCTGCCTTTCCTCAGACCTTGCGCTGCTCCATGTGCTGGCATCCATCTTAGGTGTCTGCAAAGCATTGTGGGATCCTTTATGCTATCAGCCCTCTGCAGCTCCTCCCCCAGGAGGTGGCGGCTTATCACCTATAAGTCTGCTGTTTGTGGCTGTCCATTGCATTCGTGTCCTGTCTGTTGCACAACAGCAAGCTCCTGTTTATTCCAGGAAAGCTACTCATTGCTTTCCTGGATACCGACTCGGCTTTGGCTAAGACTCCTCCTGGCTTTTGACCCCGCTCTGGCGACCATTCTTCTTGGCTCCTGATCCCGGCTCTGGCGACGATTCTTCCTGGCTCCTGATCCTGGCTCTGGTGACGATTCTTCCTGGCTCTTGACCCCGGCTACGATTTCCGCTGTTGGACTTGCATAGACTCTTGTCTTATTTTTATATCAATAAACCTACCTTTAATTGCACCTCCTTGTGTGTCTGGCTCCTCGCTCCTTGACACTTGTAGGTACAAGATAACCAAAAGGACTTTATTACCATTTTAAGAATACATACTTGAATAGATTTTTTTAAGCCAAAGTTTAGAGTCACTTTAGGTAGGTTTGCACTATGCTACTGCAGGGTTTTTTTTAATGAAGTTGGACTTTTGTAAGTAATGTAATATGTCACCATCAGTAATTTACCATTTTCAGATCCTGTCAAAACAGTGTTCTATAAAGCTGAGCTTCAAGCACTATTTTAAATATATTTCTAAATAGCCATTAAGAAAATTAATTTCCTTGGTAAGCATCATATGCCTTTAAAAACCCAGGAAATACCTTGCAAAAGCACTGGTAATATCATCATTAGGCTGAATGTAGCCTATGCAGAGAGCAGAGCCATGGATGAGACCTAGCAGGTCCAACCATTACAGGATGCTTGCAAAAAGTTTTAGGGAGTGGAAGTGGACCAATCACCCTGCACAAGGAGAGAAAGCAAACGAAAGCCCTATCCCCCTGGACCCTATCCCCTCTCGACTCCTCCAGTCACCCCCCTCTTCCCTCATCTGCTCCCTCACCCACATCTTCAATCTCTCCCTCTCTACCGGCGTATTCCCCTCCCCCCTAAAGCATGCGCACATCACCCCCATACTCAAAAAGCCCTCCCTGGACCCCTCTGACCCAAACAACCTCAGACCCATCTCCCTGCTGCCACTCACTTCCAAACTCCTGGAGCGCTTAGTCTACAACCGCCTAAGCGCCCACCTAACTGACAACAACCTCCTTGATCCACTACAGTCCGGCTTCCGTCCCCTACACTCCACCGAAACCGCCCTCCTCAAAATCACCAACGACCTACTAACCGCCAAAGCCAAAGGCGACTACTCTGTCCTCCTCCTCCTGGACCTCTCCGCGGCCTTCGACACAGTTGACCACCCCCTCCTCCTTAATAAACTACTCTCCCTTGGCATCAGAGACACCGCTCTCTCCTGGTTCTCCTCGTACCTATCCCGACACTCCTTCAGTGTCACCTACAATGGTGCCACCTCCCCCTCACTCCCCCTCTCTGTTGGGGTCCCCCAGGGCTCTGTCCTTGGACCCCTTCTCTTCTCCATCTACTCCTCCTCCCTTGGCAAACTCATACACTCCCATGGCTTCAACTACCATCTCTATGCTGATGACACTCAAATTTACCTCTCCACCCCTCACCTCACCTCCACTTTCTCCGCCCGCATCACTCACCTCCTAAACGACATCTCTGACTGGATGTCGCTCCATTTCCTCAAACTCAACCTCTCCAAAACCGAGCTTCTCGTCTTCCCTCCTGCCCGCGCCCCCCCCCCCATCCTATCCATCACTACTAACATCACCACCATCAATCCCGCCCCGCAAGCCAAAGTCCTTGGAGTCATTCTGGACTCTAACCTCTCCTTCCAACCTCATGTCAAATCGCTCACAAACACATGCAGACTCCACCTCCGCAATATCGCCAAAATACGCTCCTTCCTTACCCCAGACACCACTAAACTACTTGTGCACTCCCTGATTATCTCACGCCTTGACTACTGCAACTCCCTCCTCACCGGCCTACCCCAGTGCAGGCTCTCCCCGCTTCAGACCATCCTCAACTCAGCGGCTAGACTCATCCACCTCACCACCCGCTCCACCTCTGCCACCCCCCTCTGCCTCTCCCCCCACTGGCTCCCTATCGCCCAACGCATCAAATTCAAACTACTCACTCTGACCTACAAAGCCATTCACAACACTGCCCCTAACTACCTCACCAACCTGATTCCCAAGTACCACCCTAGCCGTACCCTTCGCTCTTCACAGGACCTCCTTCTATCTCCCTGGTCTCCTCCTCACACGCACGTCTGCAAGACTTCTCCAGGTCCTCCCCCATCCTCTGGAACTCACTACCCCAATCCATCAGACTGTCACCTTCCCTCCTCACCTTCAGGCGCTCCCTGAAAACCCACCTCTTCAGGGAAGCCTACCCCACCCTCACCTAACTGCTGCTCTCCTTCATTCCTCCTACCACTCCATCCCCCACAGCCACTTCCTCCTGTACCACTACCCCCTCCCTCCTAGATTGTAAGCTCGAAAGAGTAGGGCCCTATAACCCCTCGTGTGCTGTTTGTAGTTGCTGTAATGTTTCATGTATTGTCCCCCCCTCTATTGTACAGCGCTGAGCAAACCCTTTGGCGCTATATAAACTCAATGTAATGTAATGTAATAATGTAATGAAAGCAGCGAAAGGCACAAGACTTGTTTTATGCTGGATTACTACAGAAGCAAATTGGATCGTGCTTTGCTGGAGTTTTTGCCTTCCTCTAGATCAACTGTGGGTATAACACTATAGTTTTTTTTTTTGATGGTTGAACTGGATGGACTTTTGTCTTTTTTCGCTGGGCTAGCTATGTGACCAAGGGTCTGGAAGAAATATACAAAGGAAAATTTACTTCAAGGAAGTATAAACATGCTTCTCATATTTAGAAATTATTTGTTTAACCTGGATTGTAGCTTTAAACGAGTGTGTATTATTAGAATGGCAGCATGCTTTCAGGACATTTGTCCACTATGTAGCGAATGCACAAGTTGCTATCAGTAAATCATATTTAAAGTGCAGTTTCCATAAGGATGACATAATTTAAAAGCCAGTGTTGACTGTAAACAGACATAGATATGAGTATGAACATCCAAGCATAGAACTGTAGCAGGCCCGCAGCAATTATTGAATGGTACTATGATCTCTACTCTATAAAAGAACAAAGGATTGAGCACACAAGCTGGAAAATAGCCCTGCCTAAGTACCACAGAGGTTGTAAATTAGAAAATGGCCTGGTAATTATTATTATTATCACGTGCATAATCATTCTAATGTTAAGTGCATAATCATTCTAATATTAAATCCTTGATTCCACAGCACATTGGTAAAAGCAAAACAGTTTTTATTACTCAAAAGGAAACAAAATAGCTTGATTGTGGCACAAAACAAAACAATCTACATTCCTGGTACAAAAATCTAAATTTTTGTTCACTGCCCACAAAACTTGTTCCTTAACAGGATACATCCCCTCCTGTCTCAGGGGTTCTAGCCTCTAAGCAGACTCTCAATCATAAGCAGTCTACCATTGTGCCTCCTCAGTGTGCTTTGCTACACACTCCACTTCCCAGACACCTGCTGATTGCTTTCTGTTCCACTTTAGGCCTTTTCTGCAGGTGGGTTAACCCCTTTAGGACAAATGTCCCTGTAATCAGAGTTTGGAAGTTCTTTCATGCTCAAAGTCCCTCTGAGCCTCTGAATTTTGGGTCCCAAATGAGAAGTGGGGTCCTGTACAAAATTTATATATATATATATATATATATATATATATATATATACACACACACACAAGTATACACTGCTCCAAAGTAAAATAAAATAATATAAAAATAGCAGTCGTCTTGTTATCACACAGTGATATAAAACATACATATCTCCCTAAAGACAGAGCTGTTTAAATATTCCTGTGTTCCTAACTTTTTAATTTCTGACATAAATCGTTATATTTGAGCAGAGCTTCAAGCGAAGGGTTTAAAACATTGGATGCATTTGTTAAAAATAAGCTGTAAAGTAATTACAATTACACACTTCTAAGTGTCTGCATTGTGACAACAATAACTAAATAAACTTTAGCCGCCAACCTCTTCATAGGCAAATAGGATTGAGAGAGATTGAAGCGGCACTTCACATACACAGATCACTCAGAAACACCATGTTTTTCAATCCGTCACACACACAAATTCTAAGCCGATTGTTTCAGTGACAATTAACAAAGGCTTTGATTCACTTTGTTATGAAAATGGCCTTATGTGAAATGTTATCAACTTGTTAAATGAGACTGATTGCCTGCAGACATCAATTCCATGAGGCAGCTGTTTAAAAAAAAAAGTCACAAAGATGGCTTGATGTCTTAATGAGAAATCACTATTAAAGGGTTTTATTTCATTTATGCATGCCTATGACACCAACAGATTTATCTGTTCTGTGCTGCAAACACCTACTCCTTACATCTCTCTGAATTTTTTCAAGATACCCATGGGAGATGAAATGTCAGTTTATGGGAAAAGTTGTAGGAGAACTACCCATTATTTTCAACCAGCCTCTGAAAT
The DNA here is from genome assembly GCF_062004578.1 of Staurois parvus. NCBI lineage: Eukaryota > Metazoa > Chordata > Amphibia > Anura > Ranidae > Staurois > Staurois parvus. Next base: position 1,795,726 of record NW_028318841.1, read on the forward strand.
ACCTTTTCTGTTCATGCAAAATATGTAGTTTATGTATAAATTAAAATGTTGCTATATGCACTTTAGAATACCTTCATGACTATTTAACACACCTTACCTTTATGCTGATAGGTGGTAGGGATTTGTAAGATGGTTACTTGGTCAGCAGAGCATCCCTGGGGCACATGGTGGGCCACTGGGCTCCTCTAAAGTGGGCTTACATACACTATCAGTAAGTTCTTGTCCTGAGAGGCATATTTGTTCCTGTGCCTCAAACTTTATGACTTTTGAGGATGTAGGACGCCTGTATGTGTATGTTTTATGTATGTATATAGATTTCTATTGCCAATATCCTTCCAAAAATGCTGATTACCTGGCTGTCCTGTGAAGCCATTGTCACAATGTAGGCCCCAAAGAGGATCAAGGGACAGGGTTAAAGGAACCACCTGTTGTTCACCAGAACACCCCACAAGGGATAATGTTCTTGTTGTGGACAGCTCCTAGTTTGTGGTCCTTGCTTGCATTTGAAGTGGCAACAGCTGACAACAGACAGAGGTCATAAACAGGTATCAGCACTGGAACATAGATCACAGGTAAAGTCTAGTACACACAGGCTGATTGTCGGGTGGCATTGGCTGGGTCAATAGAAACTGGCTGACATTCAGCCCTTTTGTACTAGGCTTTACTTGTGATCTCTGTTCCAGTTCTGATATCTGTTTACAACCTCTGTCTGTTGTCAGCTGTGCCACTGCATGGCTGAAAGCACTGATCGGAGTCAATCACAGCCAGTGAGCCAATGAGGAGAGAGCTGGGGGGTGGGGCTGAGCCTTATGGACACATAGAGCAGTGGCTCAGGGATGAGCATGCAGTGGTGCCCCAAAGGCAAATGGCTTTCCCTGGGCGTATTGCTGGCAGGGGAGGAGTCAGGACATGTTTATTATTAAAGTGTTACTAAACCCAGGACCCTGCATTCACTATATCTGGTCTCCCACAGTACACAGAACATGGAAATGCAATTATTTTAGTAAATATATACTGCTAAATACTTTTTCTCATCAGCAGTTAGAGCAGTCTTGTGACTTCTATCAGTGTCCAGCAGAGCACTGGTTACAGCTTGTAGGAGGAGTTTTCATTTTGCTCTAGAAGGATGCAGAACCCCTGTCCTCTGTCTGGACAGCGCTGATTGGCCCTGTGCTGATCACATGCACTCTCCCAAGAAAAAAAAAACTCTCTAGCAATACACACCAAACTGAGCATGTGCAGCTTGCTGCTGATCCTCCGTTCTCTCAGGAGATATTTAGGAGACACTGGAAGAAGGGGAGAATCAGAGAAGACCGGATCAAACATAATTTTTACACAATGCGGAGGATTAACCCCTTAGGTTCCACAGTGAGTATAGCAAGCATGCCCTACTGCATATACAGACTGATTTTACTGTTGTAAGTTTAGTAACAAATTAAGCTTTATTGTCACTTTAATTTAACAAGCTGAAGTTAAAAGCCGATTGGCTACCTGTACAGCTGCACCAAATTTTGCACTCTCCAGTTTTAGTAAATCAAACCATTTGGCTGTAGGTGCTGATCTTGCTTTAACTATTTTAGAAGGCTAAATATTTTTAGTTTCACCTCTTGGTGGGGAGCTACTGTTTTCATTAGTCTTCCTCTGGTTAGGTTCCACCAAGTAAAACTCCATCAAAAATGTACATAATTTCTTCTTCTCTGATAGTAATTTAGTCTAACAATTAGGAAGTAATCTAAGAGCCCAGACATTTATAAACTTTAAAAGGCAGATTACTTTGAATGCCCTCAATCTGAAGCATACCATACAATTTTATTGTGATCCAACCTGCAGGTTCAACCCAAGCACCACATACCTTTTCTTCTAGTTCTTGTTGGATGTCTCTTCAGCGTCAACACTGAGCAGTGTCTACCCCACATGATCCACACAAGCAGCCTTGATTCTCAGCTTGGTCACTGACACATATATAAACATGTTTCTTTTTCTTTTACATTTGCCTATGTACTTTTTATTTCACTGCAGATTTTTTTCTAATTCTTGTATTAGTTACAATCCAATTACACCAATAAAATAAGCAGTGAAATGAGTTTCTGCTTCAGAATCCATAGAATTTCCAGCCGTGTGCAACCAACCTTCTTTAATCTGAGCTGCATAAAGAAAGGGAGAAGTAACGCAGGCTAATGGTTAATTTGCATCTATACAACTCGCACAACCAGCAGGATGCTTGCTTTAATTACCATTATGTAAAATCTGATTCCTTGGTTTGATATCTATGTTCACATAAGACTTTTTTTTTAATTCCCTAAAAGTTAATGATTTTTTTTCCTTAAAATCACAACATAGCATTTCACTTTCCCAGGGGAAGCATAATCTGCATTTGTCCCATGTGAATGCCATTTGGTTAGATTTAAATAAACTTGTCACATACAGTAGTTGCATCTGTTTTCAACACACAGTTTTCTTAGTAAATTTGCACAGTTCTATATCCCCTTAACCATTCATTCCGAATTTTAAAGGCAAGGGCTAAGTGCTTCTTTGGGTCTCATTGTTAAGTCTGGACCAGTGCCCCTTGCATCTCCTCATTATGGCTCATATTGCAATACAAATATTTATATGATATAATCATCTTTAAAGCATACACACCTTTTGTTTGATAAACACCATGTTCCTGTTGCAGTGAAAACCATTAGAATTTGGATTTTTTAACACTTTTTGTCCCAGTAACAATGACCATCAGGACAAAAAAAAGAGAGTGATTTTCCATAATGAGAGCTAAAGCATTGCAGCTGCAGAGAAACCACAGGCAATACTGGTGATTAGTCCTTTGTCCCCTGCCTACCTTTTTGGGTACAAATTTCAGAGTTTAATGCTTCTTTAAAACCTAATAGGGGTGCCAAAGTTTGTGTCGGTAGGTGGACATCTAAGGTTTTTCCACTCACCACCAGCACTAAACAGAGATATCCCTTTTTCTCCTCCCTGTACATTCCACGTCATGTATGTAGAACCTGCCCAACTCAGGAAACATCCCATTAGTAAGAGTCTACGGCTAATAGCACCTGTTAAAATAGCTGTATTGTGCGCTGGCTATATGATTTTGTATTTAGAGGACTCAGACTTTTCACTTAATACTGCTGTCATGGTTGTTAATGATTTGGGTGACTATGCAAAAAAATGCAGATTTTAACATGTATGTGAAAAATGTCAGAATTGGCCCAATTCTGAAGTGGTTAAATGTTCTCTGCTTACTACCATTTAAACCAAGATTGGCATATGGTCTAAGCTCTCATTTGCTGTCAAAGGATATAGTAACCATGTTAAAATGATGCTTCTCCCCAAAATAATATATGTTGTTTGGCACTCACTGATCTAATTGTTGATACATTTTAGGTGGTCTATTCCCTTTTATCTGGGCTTCCAGTAAACAAAAACAGAATTGGTCTACTCTGAAACAATCTAAGGATTTGGGTGGCCTGGCCCTGCCAGACTGGAATTTCTACTACTTGGCTTTGTAGACTTCTCGTTTTTTCCACAGACACACTGCTGAAGCCCCCCAGTGTATGGACCATATGCCCCCTGATAGTACTACCCCTCCCCTAGACCCTCTATCTAATGTAGCACTTCCCCCAAAAGAGCCGCTGGTATATTTGCTCTTTCCTTCACCCTATTCGGAGCCCCGCTCCTGTTGACACCACCAAAATACCTTAGCCAAGGAGTCCTCTGGCAGTCACACAAGAAAGATACACACCAACTGTAATAAAAATGACCATGTTGTATTGGTAGCAATAAAAAGGTAAGGCAAAGCAATGTTTTAGAGGTTATACAACAGACACCGTGAATCAACAAAATGACAATACAGTACAGTGAATACCCTTTAAAATGTGGCCACTTATGTCCTGCAGGACCAAGGGGCATAAACAGTAGCCATCTGAATAGGAAATCACTCCCCAAGTGAGATGTGTCAGGGTGAACAAGGAAACAAACTGGCTAGTTCACTTGTAGGCCCTAAGTCATCTGTTAGGCTGCTGCAAACCAAAATTATTAATAGGAACAACTTTGAGGATGAAACAGTCTGAAAACTGGTTATTTTGTAGGCTTAGTTTGGGTCCTTATGTTGGCACGCATTTCAAGGGGCTGTCTCTTTAAGAGGTGGAATGAACAAGATAGTCCTCTTTTGAGACGCAAAGTTGTTGGCACGGTTAACTTTAGGATAGGGAATTGCAGGCAAAGGTTACTTCAACATGTAAAGTTGTTGGCAATAATCACTTTAAAAGAGTGTATCTGTAGGCATGGTGCACTTTATGAGGTAATCTTGATTTTAAACAGCGAAAGCACCTTCCTTTGATGTCCTGGACTGAAGGGGATACAGTCACATGGATAATACTGTCTACTTGGGAGCAAAGGGTTAACTCAGTTCAGCAACACGCAAGCTGGGATGATAATGGTAGATGAGGGATGGCAGTTTGCAGCAATAAAGGGCACTGGGGTATTTATCACAATTTGTCACAATAAAGGCCAATATAGAAGAATGTTTACAGCCTTGAAAAACCTGACTGGCAACAAACTAACTGTAACTGGATGCAACGATGCCTGGGTCAGCGACCCTCTCACCCAGTCCTTATGCGACAATCAGGGAAGTGACATGCATCCTGCGATGGTAGGCCCCCTTTTAACTAGGGAAGTGGCTGTGATGGTAGCGACTCTTGTACTCCTGCAGCTGAAAGGTCTCATTGGAGCAGCATTCTACACTTGACAGTACTCTCCTCAGCTAACCCAGCTACTCTGTACACTCCAGCCAAACCCAGTCCAGTCCAGAACAGCATGGCTCAGCACAAACTGTCACACACTCCTTCCACTTGCAAAGTCTTTCTCCAACTCCCTGCTGTCTTCCTGGGCTTTTTCTTTTATATCCTCCCACTCCTTGGTGATTGCCCATGGGGTCTGTAGTTTAACTTCAGCTTAACTGTGATGAAAGTTCTGCTTTCAGCCTACAATTCCCAGTTGTCTCTGAACACCTGTATTAAAGCGTATTAAAGCTATGGCAAATAAAAGTGCTGAATGCTGCCATTTTGTGGATGAATAAAGTTCTGCATTCTCAATAACTCTGCCTAGGGTTACATTACTATTAATTATTGTCTAAATACAAGAAGCTTGTGTATTCTTACTTCAGTCTTGTTGTGCTTTGTGTATTTTATTCAGATCTGTGCAGCAATCCAGTGTAAAACTTTACCTTTGCGCAGGAGCTTCCTGTAAGGAAGGCCTGTCATTGCAGCTTTCTCTCTTTGTGCAGGGTGGCTGGTCATGTCTCCATCCCTTCCTGCAGTTTCCTGCAGACAGCCTGTAGTGGTGGAGCCTCCTAGGTTCCTCCCAGAGCTCTCCTCTCTGCACAGATTATGTAAAGCACAGCGATGATGTCGCTGCTACTATTACAAGGTAAAATCTGGGTGTGCAAAAGTACTTGGTGCTATTTTATCCTTTGTGGCTATTGAGGAATATATTTAGATGAAAGTTTTTCTGCCTGGAGAAATATATTTAAAGCTTACACAGGGCTACAGCCTCCTTACCTAATGCTGACTAAATGTCTCAAGCACTCCACTTTGTCAAAATTGATCTTTGCCTGAGCTGTGTATGGTGCCACACAGGGCTGTTGCTAGCAAAAGACAGGTAGCTTAGGTAGCTGTCTTAGTGTGCCAGGATGGGGAGGGGTGGTACAATCCGAATCCTCAGCCGTTTGCATTTTTTTAAATACCTGTCTTGGGGGTTGCACTGTGGAAGGGAGGGGGTAATGAGAGGAGGATGGGGATGGAAGCCAATGCCCTCGCTGCCAGGAGATGAGCCTGAAGCTGAACAACTTCTCTCTGGAGCCAGCCTGGATCACCAGAGAAGGACAAGGACTATGCAAACAGATTACTGCATAGCTGGAGGAGGCTCCAGTTGAGCACCTCCAGGTACCTCATTACTGAGCAGGGCCTGAAGGAGGTGCGCTGTTGCTTTAAGGACCGGAAGACCTGGATCGACTATGGCTCCCTCGAGACTGCTGGAGATCGATACCGGGGTACTGGAAGAGCCGGAGCTGGAGGCGGAACCTGGAAATGTCAGGCTTGTGTGTTCCAGAGCAGGCTGCACAAGGTGGATGTCACAGAGGGGGAGTGCTACTGGAACTGTGAGTATCTACTGACCACCTACCCCTACATGCCTACCTACCCCCCCCCCCATATACCCCACCAAGAGAGAGTGTTATCCAGTGAACTGGAACTGTGAGTACCCACCAATAACCCATATACCCCACCATACCTTCCCCCATTCATGGTCTACTGGAACTGAAAGTACCCCAAGATACCCCACTGACTACCCTCCCCATACCCAGTGTACTGGCAGCATGAGTACATACCAAACACTGCCCTCATACCTACACTCCTAAAACTGGTCTACTGCAACTCTCTCTTACCCCCAAAAACCACACTGACTAAAAGGGTCAGAGTCAGCTTAAGACTTCTTAGCCAGCCACTTGTTGGGGATTCAGATTTTTAAAATACCGGTCTTCAACTCCCAAACTAAAACTTCCACACTGCACCCCATAGGAGAGAGGGTTCTGCGTGGAAGTGTTATTTTGCCTCACCTGCCAGCTGCTCATAGCCAGTGAGAGAAAGTGGGTGGTGGCTGGAGGATTGGTGAGGGGAGCGGGGGGCAAATGCATCTTTGCCTATGTAGACAAAAATCCTTGCACCGGCCCTGGTGTCACATCCTGAGCTCTGCTATAGACATTGTATTACTCGTTTAG